>NC_134710.1:106881116-107181116 GCF_043290135.1 Rhipicephalus microplus | reverse complement strand
CGACGCGAGAAGTGGAAGGCCCTGGAGTGGATTCGGGTCGAAAAAGAAGCGCGCGTTCGCCGAAGCACGTCTGAGGACCTGTGCTGTGTACACAGGCGTCTTGTACTCGCACCGCTGCTGGGGTGGAGGGCGGGAGGATCCGTAGAGGGGCTGGGGGGTGCTTCGCCGTATTTCACCGCATGGGGGTACCTCCTCCGGATCTGGCTGCGGGCCTGGGGTCAGAACGAGATGCCACCAGCGAAGACGTGGCGTTCCTTTTCCGCGGTTGGCCACCCTGCGTCTTCGTACCAGCCCTTTCTTTTTTTTTTTTCGGGCCGCAGTACCATTATTATGATTACCGGCGCGGACCGTTCTTTTGAAGCGAACCGCGGTGATACACGTCGCGAGTTCATCAGCCCTATAAACCCATAGAGATAAGCGCGCTGTTTACCTCGCGTGGATTAGGTTCTCGGACGTGTAAGCCGTGCGCTACGCTGGAGGCACAAACACAGCTGCCTTGTGTGCCGCCGGAGGGAGGACTCCTTCCTTATCGGGGACGGCTGTCAACCACCGAAAACCTCCTTACGCAACCGCCGCCTCCGAAAGCACGCTGTGCAGGAAGAGTGCGCGCGCGCCAAGAAAAGGCCTCGACCTCGCGCGCTGGCTTCGGCTGTGGGAATGTCGGCCTGGCGAAGAAGCTGCACTCGGGAGCGAAGCGGGCGCTGGGAAATAAAAAGCGCCACTTTCCCCGGTTCGCGCCAGCAAGAGCGACGACGCTGTGGCGCAATATTAATTGAAACGTCTGGCGCGGCACGGTTCAAAGAGGTCGTCGCGCGTCTTCCGATAAAACGTCGGGAGCAGAGGTTAATAACGGAACAAAAGCCGGAACGGCGCAACCCACGCCCCCGGCGATAAAAAAAAAATGTATAATAAATGCCCAAGTGCGATCAAGTGTGAAAGAAAAAAATACAAATGCAACAAAGCACGCTCTCTTATTCTCGGCAGGTCGGTTCGCAGTTTTCCGTAGCCCTCAGCGAAGGCGCGAGCACTGGCACAGGAAGAAAGAAAGGAAAAAACAATCAATGTAGAAGAGTCAAACAAGTGCTTCGTGCATACATGCAGTGAATGTTGGTGAAGTTGCGCCACAGCGCGCCATGGACGGCAGGAAGATAGGAAAATTTCACATTGTGGTGGCCTTCCGGCTTCAGGAGCACTACACATATACGGCGGTTCAACAGCTGTCGGGTGTGCACGGTTCACCGGTCATTCGATCCTTGATCTCTCCTTTAGCGGACACTTCGTTTGTGTCTATACAGTGCACCCCGTTCCCCACTTTCCGCAAGTACCAAAGAAAGAAAGAAAGAAAGAAAGAAAGAAAGAAAGAAAGAAAGAAAGAAAGAAAGAAAGAAAGAAAGAAAGAAAGAAAGAACCCATTCATTCGGACTTCATTTTTCGGCGAAGGACGTATTTTGCTACACTTTGCATCAGTGCGTGCGTCGGTCGCACTACGCCACAATCTTTTGGATCGGAAAACTCCATTCACCCCCACCTTGGCAACACCGCATGAAACTGCCGGCACTAATGAAGCGAGCGCGCTGTCCGTCGCGTCGTATCTGCGCCGCGCTCTCTCGAGTATAGGCAAAACAAGGCAGATTATCTGGGGAGACCGGCACGAACGGAAATGGCCCTCGACTCGACCCCTGAGAGTTGCCGCTGTGGTAACAAGCGTGTGGGAACCGGCGGGTGGGTGACAAGTGTTACGCGGCGCGCGGGGTGTATACGTTAACGCCTTCCGTCGCGACAGCGCGTTGTTCCCTATACGCAGCTTACCACTTTTCTGCCTTTCACAAGACCAGTCCAATTGTTTGTTGGATAAAAATGCCTGTCAGTAATGGAAAAATTTCATTGCGGAAAGGTGTACAGCCGTTTCGTTTTTCGGGTCACGCGAGGAAGAGCCTGAAAAATCACGGGAAATCGACTGCTTCCGTGAAAGCGGAAAACCCGAGTACTGATCGAGCGTGCGTACTTAAGAACGTGAGTTCATCGAGAAGAGTGAAACACGCGAGTAAATAGATAGAGGAGGGAGGGGTGGGGGGTGTGACTTGTCTTTTTTTCTTGTTTCTTTAATTATGTTACACTGCATCCTCTTTCTCCACGCTTCCCTATTGTGGTCATCATTCATATATCAGCTTATATAATTGGTTTGATTGATACGTAGAGTTTAACGTCTCAAAACTACCGTATGATTGTGAGAGACGCCGTAGTGGAGGGCTCCGGAAATTTCGACCACCTGCAGGTTCTTTAACGTGCACCCAAATCTGAGCACATGGGCCTACAGCACGGGCCTACAGCACGGGCCTACAACACGGGCCTACAACCTAACGTATCAGTAGCGTTGCACTTACGTGTAGGCTTCAGCTACTGAAGTTACTGGGTTCGATCCCCAGGGCCGACCGGCCACCCACCGGTGGTTTTCAGTGGGTACAGGCGGGCTTCGGGGCGGTGACGTGGCGCGCAGGTGCGAAGCTTACTCTTTCAGGATTCCCAATCTGTTGCGCAGGACCTGGTATCTGCTTATATACAGCACAGCGGCTTCGCGCAGACGAAAATTAATTTCCTAAAAAAAATGAACAGTTCCATACTGCTGCTCAGCTTGAACAAATAGGAGCAGTGTTTTCGCGCACAAAGAAGCCTGGGCTTTTTGCAGCTGTTGGGACGTTGCCTTTGTTGCACAGACACTAACTGGCTTTAGGTTGCAAACAAAATACTACTTCTCTAATTAGAAGTGTCGTTCTGCTTAGCACGCATATTTACGCTTCTATACTCTGTTTCAACACTTTGGTTCAGCACTACCAAAGCTACGGGGGGTAAGAAAGCCACATACTTGCTCAGCGAAACGTAGTCCCTCATATAAGTGCCTTAAAATTGACCGGATTGGCTAGAATTGGCGTTTAATTGGTGTGTTTTAAGCCATATCGATACATATAGTGTTCATTCTTCTTCGCAATTATTTCTTACCCATTTATTTGTTTGTGTCGATCACCGCTGATAACTGTGTTTACAAATCGACATGGCAGCACCCATGCAGAAGTTACTACCCGCTTCGATTCGGACTTGCTCTGGCTACACGTCGCCTCGCCGCGGTGGTGTATTGGCTAAGGTACTCGGCTGCTGACCCGCAGGTCGCGGGATCGAATCCCGGCGGCGGTGGCTGTATTTCCGATGGAGGCAGAAATGCTGTACGCCCGTGTGCTCAGATTTGGGCGCACGTTAAAGAACCCCAGGTGGTCGAAATTTCCGGAGCCCTCCACTACGGCGTCTCTCATTATCATATGATGGTTTTGGGATGTTAAACCCCACCTATCAATCAATCAACCAACCAACCAAATCTTGCTACACTTCCACAGCGCTGACAGCAGTAAACAAATGGTGAACTCAGCCATCGATTTCTTTAATCTCACTCTGGTACTATTGCATAAAGGACGTTTTGTCGATATTTAGCGACATATGCTGCTTGCTTAGCCACACCTTTCAAGCCTAACGCACCAAGGCAGTGTTCGGACTGCGTCGTCAGACGAAGAACGCTGCATCTCCAAATATCGGACATGCAACCTCGCACAGCATTTCGTGCGCATCGGATCCTCCTTCCGTGAAAACATAAAGGAAAGAAGGGGAGCGTGGCAACAGGGGACGCAAACAAACGCGTCGTCGGAGAAACAGTCATACGAACAGCGTCGGAGAGAAACGGCCAAAGTGAAGTTGTCTGCCGACATGAGATCCTACCGATCTTCAGCAGAGCAACAAATTCGCGCTTCTTCAAGTTCCTGGTGTAGTACCTCGTTCAATGGCTTTACTGCATTTCTAAGTTAATAAACTAGCCATAATAACTACAATTCGTTGTGTAGACGCCGTCAATACGGTGAGCAGACGACACGGCGAGAATGAATACATGTGGAGGGGCTAAGCGCCCTTCCTATGGGCGGAGGGGCCTCCACAGTGCTGAAGGGAACTTCTGAAACGGAGGATAGTTCATCACATAATTTCAGGTTCAACAGTGGAAGCGTATGATGTCTAAAATGTTACTACGTGGTACGTTTTATTCGCTGCGAAACCTAAGATTGCGTAAAGAAATTGTTTTAACGAATATAGTGGAAAGCAGAATAATTTTATAAATGCAACGTCTGAATAGCTTTCCTCATTTTCCTCTCATTTTTTTTTTTTTGCACCAGCTTGCTGTGCGGCACATTTCGAATGAATGTGGGCGATGCGTGTTCGCGAAGGCTCTGCATACATGGCTTGTGGGACTCTTTTTTTTTTTTTTTTACAATGGTGCACCTTAGGGAAACATGAAACACGACAAATGGACGAGTTTACAGAGGGGGGGGGGGGGGGGTGCAGGAAGGAGGAAGGCTTGCATTTATAGAGGTCGTGACCTTGTTTCTGCACGCAGAGACCTTAGTTTTTGACGTGTAAAGTCTTTTCTTTATTTCGAACTTATTTGAACTAGTTCATGGCGTTGAACGGCTCTGTATTGATCTTTGCTGTTTGAATGGTGGGCAAGTTGTGGACAGCTATGATCGTCCCTGTTGTCCCTACCTGGAGCACGTTAGAGTTCCAAAAAGCTCGCGCGTCGCATTAGCCCCTGCCAACTTCACTTCAACATATGACGACGCAACGTTGTCTGTTCCCAACGCTATATATCGCGCGGCTTACCCCTTGTAGCACTGCTTCTATAGCGAGCATCCTTTACTGATGAACCAAGTCATATATATATATATATATATATATATATATATATATATATATATATATATATATATATATATATATATATATATATATATATATATATATATATATATATATATATATATATATACCCGTTGAAAGCGCTTACGGTTACACGCTTCCACTGACACGACGAGTTTCCTGTTGCTCTTTACGGGCTTTCATTAAATCGGCTGGGGATTATCTGCTATTTGCTGATCTCTAAATTCCGCGGTCTTACAAGCCATGCCACCTGTTTCTTGATTTCAAGTAGGGCAGAAGGATGGTGGGAGGTCAGGCCACCGGTACCCGTCCTAAA
Source organism: Rhipicephalus microplus (assembly GCF_043290135.1). Classification (NCBI taxonomy): domain Eukaryota; kingdom Metazoa; phylum Arthropoda; class Arachnida; order Ixodida; family Ixodidae; genus Rhipicephalus; species Rhipicephalus microplus. Next base: position 107,176,051 of record NC_134710.1, on the reverse strand, counting down.
GATTGTAGTGGTGGTGGTGGTGGTGATGATTGTAGATAAAAGAAGAAGAAAAAGGCGCCTAATTTCGACAGTCCGGTATAGGGACCTGTGGTAGGAAATCTCCGTGAGCCTCTTTGGCGGCTCGCTCTCAGCTGACGCTGTCATCTTTCTTTATCCAATTCAACATGCCATGCCGAAGGGCTATCGCAAGGATGGAGAGTGGGAGATACAAAGATTTGAAGTGTATGCTAACTAAAGTTTTCGAGCATGTGCTACATCTGCTGAAGCTCTCTCTCCCTCTCTCTTCACTAGAACTTTTTTCGTACATCTCTCAGGAAGACATATGTTGTCGTAAAATAAAGTTCAACGTATGAGTAGGAAGGGAAAAAAAATAAAGACAGACCGGCCCTTGTTTATGCAAATAGCCCCGTTGCGAAACGGCCAGAATCTCCTGACCGGGCTTTGCACCCACACTCCTTGTGTTATGCAACACATTTCACGAGGTACGAAGTGTTTGCCCTTTACTTCCTTTTTTCCTTACGCCCCAGTGGCTCGCCGGACTTTCAGGCAACGCTTATCCTGTTGCGAGTTTCATTGCTTAATGTCCTGCGTCGAAATTCTGCAGCAAAATAGTACGAAAAGTCTCTTTAGTTTCTGTAGTGCCTCACCGAAGGCATTAAGTCGCTTTCCGCAAGAAGCTGCTTCTAAGCCTGCAGAATAATACCCGCTAGCATCGCCATACACTTCGTGTAGCAAAAAAAAAAAAACGAAGAAAAAGAGAAAAGTCCAATTGCATCGACACGTAAAGCAGGGTAATAAGCCTAGGCTCTCGGCATCTGCGCTGAAAATTGATAAGGCGCCCTAAGGCCACTGCGCTGCGTGCCGCGAATACACACTCGCGTGAACAGACATCGCCGCCGCATACGCACACTTCGAATTATATGGTCCGCGTCCTCCGCAAAGGCGATATGTGCACACGAGCCAAATTAATTCACTCCAAACCAGGGGCCCTCGTTTATGCTTGTGTATACGTGCCAATCGTTTTTTCGCGCCTGGCTAACACACCTGTTTCGACACAAATAGAGCAGAGACCACTACACGAACTCATATTAGTTTGGTCTTGAGGGACTTTGCCGGTGTATATTTCGAGTGACTCGCTTCCTGCAGGAGCTTTCGACACCTTCCTCGGTGGGTCCCGAGTCTCATCCCGTGAATGGCCGAAGCCGGGGAGAGCGACTGGGCCAAGGCGGCGCGTCACTTCTTTTCGGGCGCTCGGTCGGGAGCTCCGTGGTGGCGGCGGCGTCTCGTCACTGGGCGGGTCCGTACACGGCACAGTTAATCAACCTTTTCGTGGCCGCGGGTCGCCTTCGGCCGGCCGCTGTCAGCCGCGGAATCTTGCCCGGGGGCCAATCGGCTCCCAGCCACCCCACGCATGCTTTGGCGAGAGCAAGAGAAGCGGCCCAACGCCGTCCATCAGAGGCGCTCCGGATTGCCGGCTGCGGCGCGGGAAACATTCGGGGGCGTCGAAAGCAGGCGCCGTGATTGATTCCGGACTCGACCTGTCTTCTCGCTGGATCCCGCTCATGACGTGACGTGACGAGCTGACAAATTCGGCCAACATTTCGCGCAGAACGCCGCGCGTCCCACCGCGGCCGACGCATCCGCCGCCGGACGTCCACCGCACACCACCAGCCGCGCGACCGCAGTCAGCCCGAGGCGCCGAGCGTGCACCTTCTCGCTCGGCGGCCCCCGGTCTTCTTCTACACTACCGGAGAGAGGCTGCGGAGATGGGTGGGGGCGCTGGCGTCAATTTGAGCCAACGCGATGAGCTGTTTAATAATAGCTTGCGTGACGACGCACGTGGGCTTAAACCGTGTTCAGCCCGTTGTGATAAGGTTACAAGAATCGAAAAAAAAAAAAGAGAAACTAGGCAACGATTTATTCCTGAAAAAAAGTCCAAAGTCGCCACATACATATGTGTGCACCTATTTTGATGCAGGTATGCGCTACACCGGCGACATGTTCGCGTTAAATTGAGTTTTCCTAAGCTCTGTTCTACTGATTTCGAGCGCTTGAGCTCTCAAGCACATTCTCTACGGTAATTAGAGCACTTTCTGGCCTATGTACTTTTATATAAGATGCAGAATTGCTATTAACTGTCGTCCTTTATCTTCATTGTAGTTTTATTTATTTCTTATGAGACGGGATTTGAGAAATGAATGTAGATTTCGAACAATACGGGTGAAGAGGCTAACAAGAGCAAAATATCTGGTTGGCTGCCGAGCACTAAGAAAAGGGAAAAAATGAGGACATACAACGGCGCATATAGAAGCATAGCGTTCGTGAGAAAATCTTGCTCTTTCCACAATCGTTGTCATAATGGTCTCAACTTGCGTGTTTGGAGTGCTGACGGCATTTGATACAGTGACTCTCACAGCGAGCGCTTCAGAGGGGACTAAGGAAGTCTTTACAGTAGGGCATGAAACGTGAAAAATAGCATTATTATTTTCTTGCTGCGTATGTGTGTATGTGTGCAGGACGGTGAATCGGGAATGGGGGAGAGGGTTTCATTCGGCAATGCATTATCCATGCAAGCCAGTATACCAACGCCCTCAATTCATTGTAGAGCGTGCATGAATGATCACATAACATTTGTTCAGTGAGACTTAATTATTCGCACATGATCAAGGGGTGCAGTTACACAGTTTAATGCATCGTTGAGGTTTCACGTGCTAAGACCACGATATGATTATGAGAAACGCAGTTGCGGATGATTCTGGAAATTTCGACCACATGTGGGTGGCTACGCGCATCTAAATACAAGTAAACGGCCCTCAAGCACTTTCGCATGCATTGAAAATGCTGCCACTGCGACCGAAATTGCATCACGCGACCTTCGCGTCAGCATTCGAGGTGATTACAGAATTTATTAAGTCGCGCCCCACCGCAGTGGTCTAGTGGCTAAGGTACTCGGCTGTTGACCCGCAAGTCGCGGGATTAAATCCTGGCTGCGACGGCTGCCTTTCCGATGGAAGCGCAAATGGTGTAAGCCCGTGTGCTCAGATTTGGGAGCACGTTAAAGAACCCCAGGTGGTAGAAATTTTCGGAGCCCTCCACTACGGCGTCTGTCATAATCGTATGGTGGTTTTGGGTCGTTAAACCCCACATATCAATCAATCGAATTTATTCAGTCGACTAGGTTTATGTAGGTGCCTTTAGCACGCGCTATATTCAGGACCCCCACACAAATTCTTCGCGAAGTTTACTGGCCTTAATCGCATTATTTTCGCACATGTCCTCATAAGCACTGTGCGGCATAAAAAAAAGGTATTCAGGACCTCGAATGGACCTCGCAGTAGATATAGCGCGTCCAGCATCTTACGCAATGCGATATTAGTTTCGCAATGCAATGACACGTCGATCGCAGATACAATGTAACCCTGCAAGTGCAACGCGTGCCTTATAGTAATTTACTCAAACGTTTTTGTTTTTTTTTTGTACCTATCAAGGAGCTCATATGAGCGATTGCACAATTTCCCATATCCACCGGATGAAAAAATAAGTCGTTAAAAGTAACGTGAAATCTCTTCTACTCTGTGCTGCACCATTTTGAAGAACTGGATTAACTATTTGCTGACAATCTTTCATAACAATTGCAATAACAAGCAGCGCAAGATTAGATACGTGCCGAATTATGGGAACAGAAGCCCTAGTCACGCTTAATACGAGCTTATAAGCTTGTGCATTTCTTGCGTGTGTGGGCAGAAGAAAACATTGGTTCATGAAATTGCAGCAACGTGCCTCAGTGATTGTGCATGCGCTCGTTTATACGAATTTGTCTAAAACTTTGACCGTTCGGATTCAAACGGCTTTGTGACATTGCACATTGTTCATACTCAATCATACGATGCGTTGTATAAACGGAGCGATTAGTGACGACTCTGCTTGCACGCAGACGTTCTTGGCTTACACGTTCGCAAAAGTACCACTGACAAAGTACAGCCGACAAATTTAAACCGACAACGGCCAATAAAGCCAAACTAATATATTCATACTTAATTAACATGAGCTGAGGAACTGTTAACTCTAGTAACTGTATTAGCTTGCCAACTCTGCTTTCTTCTGTCGGCGATGCTGCAGCGCGCGTCACGCATCTTCTTTTTTCCTGTTTCAGGTGAAGTGCCAGGATTTCAACTTGACCAACAATCTCAAAAAACTGCGCTCTTACGACAAAGGCAGCTCCATCCGGATCGAGTACGTTCTCTACAACCGGTGCAGCCGTGGCAACATCCATATCAAGGGCAAGAAAGTGACCGCCACCCCGGGAAATTCTTTCAGTAAGTTTGACGACCAGTTAACTCTCTCGCGGCTCACACCAGGCCCTGCAGAGGCCAGCGGTCATTGCTGTTCGCTCTCGGTCGTCGCGCTCAAATACTGCACGCTGCTTCTCAACGGTCCGTGCTCGGCATTGTTTCCGAGCAGTGGTCACTATTATACTACTGCGACTACTACTACTACTACTACTACTACTACAGATAGTAGTAGTAGCAGTAGTAGTGGTGGTGGTGGTGGTAGTAGATCACGTGACCAGAGAGTGAGTGAATAGAGAAATAAAAATAATGCTAATCATCAGTCTTTGCGAAATGATAATCAAAATTATGATAATGTTGACTTTCTTTGCCAAACACCCGGAATATGAGTCACGCTTTGATGAATTACATTAATTAGGTACAATAATTGTGACAATCCCTTCGGTCGCTTATGGCTTCACTGTCCGACCGTTTCTGGTTGAATTTTTTCTTCAGTTTTTGGCACGAAAACTGTATATTTTTGCGAGCTCTCCGGGACACCTCCACTCGAATTTCAATAGTATTGGTTTGTGGTCAGGCTGCTCTATATCTACACACTATCTAAATCAGAGATGTTTTTTTTTTTAGGTGTCTTGAAAATTCTGTCGCAGTTCGCAGTTGATCTCTCGCCGTTTGCCGGGGGTGTCTTGCCGCGCTGTCGCCAGGCGTTCCCTCAAGGGCAGGACGAGATTACGCTGCGGCCTCTTACCTCCATACACGCGCACGCACAGGTGTGCTCATTCAGATAACACGTGTGCGCGGACAACATAAACTTTCCATTCAGCCTAATCAAGTGTGTTACCGAGATCTGCATAGGCGGCCATCAGCGTGCGGGTTTGCTCGCGCAAGAACGAGATAAGGATGAGCCGTCTTCGTTTTACTAGCTGCGGAAGTTCGCCTGCATGGGTGCCAAAAAATGAGAAGGGAAGAAAGAGAAGCCGTAGAATGGAAGAGGCGCTGGATGAGACGGGGTGGGCGATAAGGCTGATTTAGACGCCACGATATAATTGTTTGTCCATCGTCTAGCCCTTTTATTCGTGTAGCTCTTAAATATGGGACAGATTCGGCGAAACATGGCAACATGCCGCGAAGTTGCATCGCCTGGTGTTTAGAGTGCGGAGGGTTCTCGATACCATACGATACGAGCGCATATACTTCAGAGTCATATCTCTTGTTGTCAAGCTGCACCATTTGCTCTTGTAGAAATGCAGGCCCGTATTTTGCGACCTGATTAGAAGACGCGCGCGCGCGGGACAATATCACCTGAATAGCTATATGCAAAAATAAAAACACTTGAAGCGCGATTATCTACGGCCGACTTCTGTGTTCACCTCTTTCCCTGTCTCACATTTATACACAACCCTTACCACAGAGTACGGATGGCATTAAATAAACACTGGGTGGTCGCAAACTAGAAATTTTCGTGGAATCGGTAAAGGACGGACTTGAGTTTCGTGTGGATTCCGTCCCTGTTCATTGTATTCATACATGGGGCTATGATACGTGAATAGTTCAAAACAGCTAGCAGGAGAAACACTTCCGCTTGCCACTTCGAAAATTCTCATGAAACTGGTTTTGCGACATTTTCGACGACTTCCAAATATAACAGGATTCAACTTCCGCATGTCGCGCAGTCATATCCCCTGCATCTTCATCGTTATGCAGCCGCTGTGGATTAGAATCAGAGTCTCTTGTCATTGGATTGGCCCCTGAACAGGACAAAGAAATTTGACCGTTGTTGGTTTCTTAGCTCCTACGCGTTACGTCCGTCATCTCGTGCTGGTTTACATTTTCATCGGGACAATTATTCAGCCGCACGCACTCTATACGAACGTGAATAATATATTGAAACTATTTTGCATACGCTGGTAGATTCCTTGTACCCTTGTCGCGCCTGTATAGCGCCACAAAAGGGTCAGTGGTGAACATATCGTTTTTGTCAATGATAGAAAGGACACAGTATATGGCAGAATGAGATGCCATGAAATGCAAGCAACCGGTTCCTCCGTAAATGCTTAAGCAGATGATTTTTTCAAAACTTTCCAAAGAATCAGATCACGTGGAGATAGATTTGGCTGGACCGCAGCTACCGAAGGTGACTGTAAACTTGTAGACGAAGGTATACACCACCGTCTTCTAGACCGCTTCTCAGCATGGGACACGCCAAGACGCTGACTCACCGTAGAACTCGTGACATTAGACCATTCAGTATGAAGGAACTTTTGGACCTTTTCGACAGCGGCATCGATGGGTATTATGCGAGCAATTGGCATTCGTCTTTATTTTAACATCACTCATTATGTGCACTCCATCGCTTATTGGGCTTTCTTGCCTATTCTGCTATTCTTGGCAACTCATCTACATGATTTGATCCACTACCCACTTAAAACTTACTTATTCGTGCGCGAACATTTCTTTACATCCAATTAATAAAGAAAAAGAAAGGTGGAGGGCATCTTCAGAGATAAAGGGGTCTTCCCGTCCAGACATCACTTTACAAGTTGCTGTATTTCACTTGCATCATTACCATCAAGGATGTGACTTCGGTGAAGTCCACGCAAACCGACAACAAGGAAAAACCAGAAGCAATGGTTTCGTTGATTTGGATGACTTGGAAGTCGAACTCACGCCCTCTCGGTCTGCGACTGTAGGTGCCGAGTGCTCTACCCACTGTTCTACCGACGCTCACACATGATGCTTCACGTGCCTTATACCTGTCTTTCTGCCTTTCACGGTGATCTTGGTTGCAAGGGGGTGGTGTCATCATCTTGGATCGGGGAAGGGAAGTACTGCGTCATGACACTATTGAGTGGCGACAGAGAGCGATTATTTAGTTTCAGCTTTTAGTGGAGAAAGAGGGACGTCAGTGGGAAGCCGAATGCGTTCCCCCGTTCACTGCTCACGTTCTGCCGCTCACGTTCACGAAGTGCCGTGTGGTATACGCATGACCACAGGAGTAGGTTACCCTATTACTGGGAGTCATTTCTGTCTCTATATGACGACGATTCAAATTAACCTAATTTGGTGGCACACCTGGATACCTTTTTTTTCATACTAGTATTGCGTTGTAAATGTGTCACTTGTGAAGCGCTCAAGATAAGTCTAAGCTGTTTCTAAGGAGTGATAAGGTGACGCCGCTGGATCCACATAAATACTTGACGTTACATCTCGAGTGCGTGTTGAAGAGTTATCGACAAGAAAAGCTTTTGAGGCAGGCGACCGTGTTTCATCCTATAGAGTTCGGGAAGCGAAGCACCGATGTTTCACGTCATAATTCACAGCTTTGAAACTGAATGGATCCCTGAAAACGTTTACGATCCATCGCCTTAACTCGCACAGATAAAAAAAGCTTGTGTCGTTCTTTGTGGTTTTTTTTTCCTTTCTCACTCGCCACACGACGCGTCCATTGCCTGGATGCTGCGGGTGCATGCACCTGGGTCCGGCTGTCGAGCCGGGTCGGCTGGGGTGAGGAGGGACCAGCGTATATGATGTAGCGAGGTACGCTCTCCGACCATATCTCCTCCATCTCTTACGTCTCGCATGGAGGAACAAGTGGTGCTCCATATAAAAAACTGTATTGACAGCACGTAATAATACGATTGTTGTCGTGGGTCAAGGTGACAGCGCTGATACCAGGATCCCAGGTCTTTTGTGCTCGTTCACGTGGTAACAGTTTCATGAAGATAGCGTGGATAGAGACGCAGTGCTCGGGGTAACCTCGCATCAGTCTCCACCTTTGCAGCAGAACGCGGGCAACTGCATACGAGGCTTTGAGAACAGGCTTTGAGCATTGAACACAGTGGTGAACTTTTTGATCCTGTAGACGGGAAATTAGTGTACACAACATAAATATCTGGTAATAACATAGCGAAAAAATAAAACAGGATATATATATATATATATATATATATATATATATATATATATATATATATATATATATATATATATATATATATATATATATATATATATATATATATTTATATATATATATATATATGCGTGTGTGTGTGCGTGTGTGTTTTTTATGGTCTGTTTGGACAATTTTGGTTGATTTGTTTCAAGAAAAAGAATGAAAAATAAAATGAAGATGTGACTGATGGACCCGACGTTTAAGCTGAGCTGAGACTAAAGATTACATTCTCGCGGTGGTTATCACATCGTCATGTGACAACGAAGCGCTGGGAATGCCCCAATGTCTTGACAGTCACACTGAGCACGATATGTGGCCTTGTTTCTCAAAAGGCGACTGGCAATTTCGTATAAATCGGGCGTTGCTCAGCCGTCTCGATTTTGAGCGTGCATTTCTGCGTCGAATAACGTCGGCGTCCACGGAGTGGTGATTCACCTGTGGGGTCTTCTATCGGCGGCGCGTACTGTGCAGCCGCATCGGGCGTCAACTGGAGCCACTGAAAAAGTTGTGCGATTTATTTTGCGACGCGCTGCGTGCGTGACTGCTGCAAGCGTAGAGATGAACCGGATTTCTAATTACGCTGCCGACACAGTTATTGCCAAAATATCTGGCATTCCTCTGGCCTTAACCGTGCTTGCATCATAGCACACGAAGTTTGGGCCACGTTTAAGACGAGTGCCTTCGCATTATCTTTTGGTCCAAAGTAACTGGTTAAACACGTTTTCCGGAATTTCCTGGGGCATCGGATCGCTTGCTCATTCATCGGCACAGCAAAGGGCAGCTTTATGGATAGACGTGGTGGCGCCTAAGCATTGTAGCCATGCTGATTTTCTTTGATATATTTATTCAAAACTCACGAAGGCGAACATCGAAAGTTAATATAAAACGGAAATTCTAATAAACGTTCATATTTTACTGGTCTATGCGGTTTCGTTTGTTCTTAGGGAGCAAACAGGAGAAAAGGATGCAACTGAGTTCACATATCCCTGTCTTGTGTTATTTTGGTGGCTTAACGATCTACTGATGATTCTATTACATCGATGCGGTGTGGTGAATTCAGGTGTCTTTACGTGGCGATTTAATAGAAACTTAATAAAAAAGGCCGGGGTATGACAAAAAATGCGACATCACCGAATATTAACGTCCCATAGTGCGGCTCTGTGGTATCACGTTAATGCTATGTGGCGTAGTATGTTGAACAAGAAAATATTTCTGAAGACGCGTGTCGGTGAAGGTAAATTATCTTTATTTGGTCCTGGAGAACCCTGCTGCCGCAATTATTGCTTCTGATGAACAGTGCTATACAAAAACACATATGCCATCGTAATGTGTCTCAGATTTACGGGCAGTTCTGCAGGGCGTTCATCGTAGAAGTCTTCGCTGTTTAGCTTAAACGAACTAGGCAATGAGAACGAGAAAAAAGAATATCTGGCGCACATTTTCAAGTCCGTGTACATACATACTTGTGAGGTGTTTTCGAGCGTCGTTTGAGGCGGTGGCCGATTACGAAAGAACGAACGCAACTGAGGCTCGAGCAGTAGAGAGATATGCTCTCCGATATCCCCCCCCTCTCCCTTACGTCTCACAGGGAACAAGTGGTTCTTGATAACAGAACTGCATGGATAGCAGTTAATGAGAGGTTTCGCCGTCTGCTACAGCAATTCCTTCAGGGGCAATATACGGCGTTGCACCGCTAATCTCGATGTAGCAGGTTCGGTTCCAGCTGCATTTCAATAAGGGAGAAATGCAATAATCACGCTCGGGTATAGCCTGGTGTGCTGCGTTGTACAAATTTGTCCATAGTCATCCACTACCACCTGCCTCAGAACGTATATTATGGGTATGGCACGGAAAACACTGGCATTTGAGTTCAGTTTCTAAAAAGAGAGAAACAACTTTATTTTGAATTCAGCTTCTAAATTTTTTTGAACGCGGGAGTCGGGAGACATGGCTTTCGTCTTTAAATCACGAATATTTGTTCTTACAGTGTTTATATTTGACGCGCATTTCTTTGTGCATCTGCGTGTGGTACGCAGTATACGGCTCTGGCTGCTGTGTTCTTTGGCCGGAAGCGTTCCGCCATTCATAAGTACCTGTCGACTGGTGACAAAATAAAAAAATCCACGCATATCTACGGAGTGAATGGTGACGAGTGGGCGAAGGTATAGCCCGCAATATCTACGTTGAAGTCACCGACTAGTATAAAGGACGGACTGATGCACGGGTGGACCGACAGATGGCAGAAAGATGGGCGGACGCAGCATGGGCGGACGGGCGAGTCAGGGGATCATATATTGCGCTGTCATCTGCTTGACTGATGAACACACAAAGTCGCGTTTTTACGCGGATGTTTTCGTTTATTAGTTGTACAGGTGCTCAGTTTCGGTTTTGTGTTAGCGTGACGAACGCCGGACAAGGCTACTTCGCTCCTAAAACCAAGTTTGGCATATTATTGAGAGTGGGGGATCTTTTCTGCCGGTGCTGCTGCAAAACAGCAGTTTTTGTCGTTCGTTAGCACGCAATGTGGCTTAGCTTTCGTGGCGTCGCTGTGGCAACTTTCGGCACGAGACGCTGTCTGCCGCTGATACACGTACGCGGTCGTGTGCGTAGATCAGGCGCGAGCCGTGGTGTTACCACATCGCCCACAGACGGCGCGAGGGCAAAGGCTCACGTGCCCGCTCGCTGACACCCGATTCAGTTGCACGGCCAGCAGGCGTAAACGAGCTCTGGCCGTGTCAAAGGTGTGCGCGGAGCGCTCTATTCGCGCAGGAAGTTCGGCAGACGCGTGGCACTCGTGTTTCGAATGCAAGCCTTGCTCCATCCGGGGATTTAAAGTAAAATAAACCCTCTCCGCCTCTTCGTTGTGTGCGTTAAACGAGAAAGAAAAAAAAGGGCTGTTTTGGTATAGTGCGCAGTCTGTCGAGGTCGCGCTGACCTTGCGCGCAGTTTAAAGCGAGCGCATTACCCCACCAAGTGCACGCTGCTACGCGAAATTGGCGCTGAGGAGTACCTCTGGGCAACAACCGCGTACGAGTATACACTACAAGCCGGCACAGCTGCCTCGCCATTCTCGAAGATCGTGCCAGCTTCCAGACGAGTCTTCCCCTCGTTGAGGCCCTCCGACCCCTAGATCGACAACAAAAAGTCACTATGCTTGATTTATTCTTTAAAAAAAAAGCTTTCTGCTGCGCGAGGGGTAACAGCTTCGTATGGAAAGAATATGCACAATCTCCCGCTGCTGGAACAAAAAAAAAGGCGCTTGCCTTTTGCTTCTCTATTTGAAACAGTGCGCGCGCGCGTGTTCTCTGTGAACACAACGAGCGTTAAACTAAGAACGCATATCGATGGACTCAGCTGTGCAAGCGGTATCACTCACGCGCAAAAATGAATGAGCGCACTGTAAACATATCTAGCTCGTAATTTAGAGGACCTATCTGTCAAATATTCGCGGCCGTCGCTAGCCCCGCGCCGCCCTTGACCTATTCGCGGCGACCAAGGTAAGGCCCCTCGCGCACGCTGGTGTTCGTATCACCCGATGTGGCCAGACAGGAGCCTGTAAGGCTCCGGAATCAGGCATAGCAGCAGCGTTGGTTTACGCGAGGTTTATTTTGTGTGTTTTTTTATATGGCGGTGTGTTTGGCAAAGCAAACCGTCACGGCAGGCTCCATATCTGACCTTCGTCATTGGCCACCTATATTAGGTATGTATACATAGAGGTACTTTTTTTTTAATTTTTTGTAGCGTGCACCAGGAACTGTAAGACAAGCTTAGACAACGGCCCGCAACGCCAGGCGTGAATAATCGTTCTTTCCCGGTGCTTTATCAATGTCCTTACGAGAAAGCCTATTTTATTTGGCCCTCTCTTTAAAACCTATCATCTCAATCAAGCTTGTCAGCGCTGAAGAAGGCGTTTAGTAAGGCGGTGCACGTAGCTCCTGTGCCGCCTTCAGCAGGCTGTGCGCGTGAAACAAAAAGTGGCGCCTAAGACAGTATTAATACGGCGCGCGTGCTATATACGCTACTCGGTCTTCAGAGCCGCTGCCAGCGACAGCTTGCCTGTTGAAGCCGAACACGCGAAATGCTTAATCTCTCGCAAATCTTTTGTTACGTCTTCGCCCCCCTCGTAGATATAGATACTGCCTTGGCGGAGATATAGAAGAGGAATGGATGCACTTGAACTTGCACGCTGCGACTCTGACCTACAAACCGCATTTCTACTTTTTGATGCCCGCCAAAGCATGCAAAATGTCGTATCGGCGACAAGAACCTGACTGCGGTTGTATGTTTCAAGTTGTTTATTGGCGCGATGTCTGGGCCCGCGGTGATAACCCGTTATTTGTAGCTCCTCGTGTGTGCTGTTTGTTGCGCGTTGTAGTTATGAGCCCGCCGTCGGGCCATATATGGATTTATAACACCCGCTGTGAATGCCACCTTGTTCCTTGCGACGTGTCGAGCTTCCACCGTTTCCAAACGATGACATTGGGAAAAGTCGCTTGCGACTGTGTCACAAGCATCTGGCATATTTCTCGCCCGCGCTCCCCTTCGCCTTGTATTAGGAAAAACTTCCGGAAACTAACGACTCCGCCATCGCGTCTTTCCTACACCCGCAGCGAAGGGGGCACGTATGTTTATGGGAAAAGTGCGTACGCCCCGAAGAGAATTTGACTGCAGTTGACGTTCAACTAGCGAGAAGCGCAGTCGTCTGCGTTGCGAGTCTCGCATAGGCGGCGAGCATAGAGTGTCCTGCGCGACGTATTGAGACGGCTGCAACACCGGGCACCCTCGTTGTCTGCCAAAGCTAGCGAGACCATCAGCGGCCCCTCGTCGACTCCCTTACGTGAACCACGAGCTGGACTGCTCCATATGGAACTTTCTATTGTGATTTTTTTCAACCAATTTATTATCTCCCGATTTTAATCAATTGTTGCTGTGTCCACTGTGTCGCACGTAGAAATTCAGAAGCACGATCTTTTCGTAATCCTTTCTTTTTGCGTCTTTTTATTTCCATCACTTTGTCACTTTATTAACGTACTGCGTTGTGTATATTTGTACTTGTAATGTTTTTTGTGCATATATATTTTGTTTTGTAGCTGTTCCTTTCATCGTATTCTTGTTGCCTCCTCTTAGTTTGTTTTTGGTTAACTCCTGCCACTGCCTTTCTTGTGTTTAAATGCTTGTTTGATTTTTATGAAATCTCCGTGTCTGCTCTGTGAGTACGTCAGTCTCACTCAAACATCACCACCTCTGCAACCCCGCACGGGTCGACCGGCCTGCGAAATAATTTGAAACGTAGCACTTACGCTCCTTTCAGGCATCGCAGTCCTAACTGTTATGTGGAAGCCTGCGAGTGTGCCGCATATCGCCGTAAGATCGGCGGGGCCTCACCAGAAGTCTGTTACAGACTGCATGACACTTGCGATCGAGCAGGCCTCGTTGCATTTGGAGCGCACAACTGTGTCTCGCCGTTGAGAAACTTAATTTGTGGCTGCCCTCCAGAGACGCACTCGATTCACTATGCATACTCAGCCGAGCGGGGCTGTTAAACGAGATTAGCGCCCGTATTACTGCCGTCAGCATATCTCCCTCGCTTCCACGCACGTGCCCGCTGCATGCAGTCGTAATGGCGTTTGGTTGCGGGCCTTTCTCCTTTCAGCCACTGCTATATAGTATAGGTGTGTCGGTCGCCCTGCGCGTTCTTGTGAGACAGATGTGCGAGTGGCCTCAAGAACTTGGGCTCCTGTATTTTGACTCAAGGACCTCAGTTCCACCAGCGGTCCACGAGAAATTTCCGGTTAGCGCCATGCATGTGGCGTTTCTGAAATTCGTGTACTCAGCCCCCTGGTTTACTTATTGATTCTGTCGATTGATATAGGAGGTTTACCGTCCCGAAACCACCATTCGATTATGAGAGACGCCATAGTGGAGGGCTCCGGAAATTTCGACCACCTGGGGTTCTTTAACGTACACCCGAATCTGAGCCCACGGGGCTGCCGCATTTCCGCCTCTGCCGAAAAAGCAGCTGCCGCAGCCCGGATTCGATCCCGTGATCTGCGGGTCAGCAGTCGAGTACCTTAGCCACTAGACCACCGAAACGGGGGTATTGACTCTGTCACGACTACTCTTTTGGCCACGCACCGAAACGCGCCTTCGTATTTCTAGCAGAAGAACGCCATAGACCCTGTGCCAGGTTACTGTATGGAATGTCTGTGCGTGTTCATGTTCACATATAGGGCTTTATGCGTGAGATGGTGTTTTGTAGCTGTAAATTCGTTTTTCTTTACTGTTTAGTGCCTGCCCGACCGCCCTTTCATAACATTCCCAATTGTGTGGCAGTCACTCGCACCTATTTGATCACATCCGGCAAGAGAAACATAATATTAATAATAATATATGTGGTTTAACGTATGAAAATCACTATGATTATGAAAGATGCCGTAGTAGAAAGTTCAGAAAATTTCGCCCAACTGGGGGAAGGGGGGGGGGGGGTCTAACGTGCACCTGAGTCCAAGTAAACGGGCCTTGAACATTTTCGCCTCCATTGAAAATGCAGCCGCCACAGCCGGGGTTCGACCCCGTGGCCTCCGGGTTAGCAGTCGAGAGCCATGACCACTAGACCACCGTGGTGGGGCGGCAAGAAAAGCAAGGCGATTTACATTAATACAATGCTACAATTAGTGCTATAGTGTCAACAATAGTGGTGGTGTTCATGCCAGCGCATGACCGAATCGAAAACTAGATTTGGTATTGCTATCGCTCTTAGCCCGCAATTACGTATCTGAGGCGTATAGACTTGGTTTACTGGAGAAAATAACAGGCAGTGCCGCAGAAAGTCTTGGAAGCACACGCCTGTAGAGGAACTCGGAAACAAGCCAATCGCTAAGGCAGTTGCTTCATGCTCGGGAAAACACGGCCGTGTCTGCTTTCTCACCGACGTTCACAAAAAACACAGCCGAAGATAATATGGAGCGTGAACACCCAACTTGACAAAAACAAGCGCCAATGCGCACGAGCTGTTTGCCTTTCGTCGGGTCTGTTTGCGCAGCACGCCTGGTTCCATCCTTGTGATTTCCTGGTTACACCAACGTATACGTCCGCTTTTTCACCTCACCAGTTCTTGCGACGAGGCTCAAGCACTGGAATTTTTTTTTCGGAGCGATTGCGCAAGCAGCGCTGAAATAGCGACGTTCACGAGTGAGTGCAGTCACTCTGATGGAGCTTGAAGGATTTCCCAATCTGCAGCTAGCTCAATCGCATGATGGGTACTTTGCCTCGTTTGGCCGAACCGGGCGCATATCTGTAGCACGTGTTTTTCTTCCATGTACGGCGTCAATAATATTCTTCCATGTATAATGGAGGTGCATTTATTAATGAAACATGGCGTGCTACCGCGCATGGGTAGCCGATTTGCGTGTGGCCTCAGCATGCGAGCGTCGCAGCAACCGTCATGCAGATGGCATCTACGCTTGTATCACACTGCGCTTTGGTGCAGCCAAGGCCGATTAGGAATTCTCGCGAGTACATAGGTATATTTAAACGGGCGCGGAGCCAGGGCTCCTGTGGGCCCTCTCGGAATCAAAGTGGCAGCCGGTTCGTAATTGCCCGCTGCAGAAATTGCGGCGTCCACCGGCCAACGTCTGCTGTCCCTTCTCTTGTGCAGGCAAACTGGTGCTGTCGTCGGTCGGCATGGGTTCCGAGCTCACCATTGGCTCCAACAGCACCTTCCTGTGTTTCAACAAGGGCGGCAGGCTCGTCAACAAGGTAAGACCTGTCACTCGGGGCTCTATTAAGACATCTCGCCGAGCCCGCCCCCTTTATTAGGGCTCATTAAGGCGCCGCTATTAGGCTAAATACTTGCCCTGGGTCAACCCTGCTGGCCGGCCCCCAAGGAACTCGAGCGCTGGGCGCCACTTACGCCGTAACAAACGACGTCGGCTTCGTCACCACGGCGAGCGGAAGAAATTGCACGCCGCTAGATTTACTGCCGCATCTTTTTTTCCCGTATCCCATGGCGAGGAGGCAGCGCGTTTCCGCCGCCAGAAATGGCCAACGCATGGGGGCGCCAATCGTGAGCTCATTGTTGGAAAACGAACGGCCGGCCAACAGGCGGCAATTTGCGAAATCGAAGGGGACGACGTCTTCGTTAGGGCCACCCGAGTGCGTGCGCGCCGAACGAGTTCCACGGTAGCTGTCCGTAATGGCCGCCCAGGACCCGCAGATTTCCTCGGTAGCTGCGCTTTGAGCCTGGTTCCGGTGGGGTACGCACGCAGGGGAGTGTCGGTCACGTGGGCTTCTTGGAAAGTTGGCCGTTACTCTTGCGTGTCACTCCACCGCGCCGAGCTGTACTCATGGGTGGCACGTTTCCCGGTCAGCACTCCGTCGCGAGCAAGGGCATTCCTTCCTTTTGACTTGAACGCGCATTACTTCACAAGTATTTATTTGCCGCTTACACAGCTTGCTCATATGGCAGCTGTAACCGCCTTGTATTCTGTCGGCTGGCTTAACTGTGTTAGGGTACCTGTGGACTGGGTGGTGCCACACTTAACGCAGTAAAGCTCTACAGAGAGTTCATATTGGGAATTTTCGCAATCATTTCAACCACGAGCGTTTTTCCGCCGTCAAAGATTCAGTGCAATGGACATAAATCCTCGAAAGGCCCCACTTGCAAGCTGTCATTAAACGCTTTTAATCTTCCTCACAATAGAGATGTCCATACGTGCAAGAATGTCATTATTAGACAAAAGACCGAGATGACGTTTCCAAGGCACCAGACGCGGCGCCACGCTAAAGCATATAACCGAGCGAGTATCCGCGCGACCCATTAAACGTCAATAGGGCTACTTTTTCGGAGAGAATAAGCATGCGCGAGTCGCAGAGGCAGGAACCCCCCTCGGCGTGGCCTTATCTGTATCGTCTTGCATTTTTTTTACGATGTTATCAAGAGCTGGATAAGCAACAGAACGCCCCATATCGTCACCTCGCTGGTTTTAAGAGCACGTTTAGCCGCAACAAAATATATTGGTCGTTAATCGTAACGCAGATCATATAAATCGCTTATACCCAGTACGCGTGTTTTGTTTCTTCTCATCTTAAATGTTGCACCGCGAACATGATCCCCGTGCGAAGATCATTTGTTTTCGCTGAGCGCTCGACTTTTCTAGCATCACAGAGGTTAAAAAAAAAAAAGTGCTCCTCGGCATCTTTTGCCTCCCCACTTTTCGAACCCCGCGTGTTTCGACAACATTTCCTTCTCCTCGCAAGAATATTATACGTCCTGCGCTTTTTTATGCATCTCCGTTTCGTTGCCCTTCCCTTCTTCGGAGGCCCACCCTGAACCCTGGGAGTTCCGTGCCGCAGATTGAGTTTGGTTGGCCGCTTATTTGGCGCCGCGGCTAGTACCGCGCGATATCGGCTGGACAGCCAAGTAAACACAAGCGCACCCGGCTGCGGAAACCACCGCCCGATTCGTGGCCCTTGCGCAGCGGCTTCACTGTGGTTAGCAGCCTCACGTGACGTGCGCGCTCCGGCCTTAAAGATAAATGCGGCGCTATTTGAGGCAGTTTCGCGCTTCGCATCCGCGTTTTCTCCGTCGCTGCTCACGCATGTCCGCCGCGATGAGAATCATCCCTCTTTGCCAATATCCTGCTCGCTTTTTTTTTTTTTTTGTTTCTTGCTTTCTCTTCGGTCATCATGGCAGGGTGCCTTCTGCGATCACCTCTCGCCTTCGGGTTTCTTTTTTTTTTTTTTTTCGCGCACTCGGTCGTGTTTCGCGTGCACCTATAGCATAGATGCAGCGGAGATCATTTTTTTTTTTCAAACTTCGGATGCATTAATACCACTCCATTTTTTTTTTTTCTCCTTCACGCTCCTTTTCACCCGATAACGCGAACAGAAAAATCCCGCCGGGGAAGTCCAATTACTGGCACTTGCATGAACGCCTTCGAATTCACGCATACCTTGTAGCCTCCGAACTGTGCCTCGACCCGTTTCGATCTCTTTAGAAAGAGAAAGTGCATCGACTTTGCAATTCGAGTTACAAGCGATACGTGTGCGGCGTCGCAAGTAAGCACTTCCGTGGCCTTGGAACGGCGCCTCCTAGCGAGAGAGATTGCGCCGTAATGCCGGCCATATTATATTTCGCTCCGAATTTCGGCGTTTCGCGATCGCTCGCATTGCATTCGGATAACGATGCGTTTGGCCGCGTTCAGTATCGCGATAAGTGCAACCCCGCAGCCGTGGCAACGCTTTTCGAGTCTCTATAGTGACGCGCGTGTATCGCCTCTTCCTTTCTTTGCGCAGAGGCGGATGAGCCGGCGCAAAGGCCTGTGCGAGTTCCGCGAGATCATGCGAGACAACTACTCCACCTTCCAGTCGGTGTACAACGGCAACTGGTACATCGGCTTCAACAGCAAGGGCAAGCCGGTGCGGGGCCGCAAGGTGCCCCCGCACAGGTGGTTCCAATTCATGTTCCTCAAGCGCGGGAACGAGGACATCCCGCGGTCGCCCTTCGCCAACGTGTCCCAGGCTGAGTGGCTCAAGGTGTTGAACGACACCAGCACCAACAAGAGCTGACGCCACCAGGCCGCGCCACGGTTCCCCTTCTGGTCCACGCCGCTCTCTCCGGCCTGAACTCGGACAAAGCCATCATCAACCTGTACATACGCATCCCTCCGTCAGTCTCCAATGGTCCTTGCGTGTTGAGTCTGATTGTTTTGTTGTTTACACTAGCATTTTTTTCCTTTATTATAACGGCGCTGATGAATTAAGCGCGCGCTGTGTGTCTGCTGCGTTCCCCGCACCTGCACGTAATCCCGCGAGCGGCGTGGTCACTCGGCCTCTCTGGACGAAACTGCGTTCTCCCTTGGCCTAGTTGATGTGACCCGCCACGCTGTTATACAAGTAGGAATGTCGTGCGCGTACGAGGAATGAGTGGGCATCATCTTCTCATCTCATGCGCGTCCCCCCCCCCTCCCCCCGATCACTCCGTGTTGTGTACGTGCTCGCACGACGGGTTTAGGGCCGGGCCACCACTCTCTGCGAGCGATTTGCCCGCAGATGAACGCGAGGTGTACTCTTCGCGTTACCAGTCGCGCCCGCGAAATTCCCGTGCTGTGCGTGTTTCATCGTATAATGCCGCGCGTAGCGGCGAAGTTCCCCTTTCCCAAACAGGTGCACTGGTCGCTGCAGGACGCTGGCACTCCTCGGACGTCGCTTCATCACCAAAGAGAGCGAACGCGTCGCAGCACTTTCATACAGCCCCTTATACATACACCGCGAATACGGAACGCAGAAAAACCACAGTAAAGGAAAGCAACAACAAAAAAATTTCGCCTGATAATCGCGAGTTCCTGGCACGGCCGACAACTTCGTGCGAGCGCAAAGCCTCCTCCCTTCTCGCTTCCTAATGCTAGGTGCAAGCGTACTCCTATTTTTATTTATTGTTTTAGTGAATGTCGTTCTGCACAATTAGAAGAAAAAGATAGTATGGTACCACTTGATTTTCTTTTTTTATTGCGTAACGTGAAGTTGTCGTCGTTTACAAACACGGCACCGATTACACGTTGTCAAGAGCACAATTTTCAATACACGCGCCTCCTCCACCCAAACTCATCTCTGCTCGTTATAAGAGCTTGAATTCACGTGGGTTACACTTCATTTTTTTGCTCTCGGTATACTCGAGAAAACTTTGTTTGAAGCGAGAATCGCTCTACGCGCCATTTTCAGGATTGGTCACCGACAATGTGTGTGCACTGCACGACTGTGATTGGGTCTCGAAAAGCGTTTGGAGACGAAGTGTGGATACCGTTATTAGTGAGTTTTAGCAAGCTATGAAACACGTTACGGAAATACGAAACGGTTTGTTTCCGTGTGCGCGTACAATGGTCGCGCATGCGCATTTGTCAGCCGTTTTCGTGTTAACCGCCTTTCCGTAACCTGTTTCCGTAGCTTGCTAAAACACTCTTTTACGCGTGCGTGTAAAATTTTTAACAGGAGACGCTCATCGCGTGACCAATCGTCGCCATGGATTTCTCGCCTCCCCCATGTCGTCCTCGTTTGGGGGGGCTTAGTTCTGCTTGGCGCAACTCACGACCAATTGTGTTTGCTCTTTTATTTTACCGTGTTTTTTTTTTTTCGGCAATGGGTTTTTTTTTCAGGTTGCCGCGTGCGCGCTGGTGTCAATCATTCCCTTCACCTCAGGTGCTTTTTTTTTTTTCAGAATACTAATGAATTGTATATATGTACACATACGCAGTATTTATTTCGAGTACATTGTAAAAAGAAAATGTATGTGAAAGAAGAGACATACTGCCGCAGCCTTCTGCTGGCTTTTTCTTTAGGTTGTCATTGTTGTGTCTGAGCACGTTGCATTTCTTTCTCTCTCTCTTATAAGCGTTGCTGTTTCCATTGTATGCCGCCCTTTATTTCTGCGTATTATTTTTTGGTATTTTTT
The DNA here is from genome assembly GCF_043290135.1 of Rhipicephalus microplus. Classification (NCBI taxonomy): domain Eukaryota; kingdom Metazoa; phylum Arthropoda; class Arachnida; order Ixodida; family Ixodidae; genus Rhipicephalus; species Rhipicephalus microplus. Next base: position 107,155,359 of record NC_134710.1, on the reverse strand, counting down.
ATGAAATCAAAGTCATATGTTTACTGTTTTTGGCGGCTAGGCGCGTCTCTGACATTCGTTTTGCCATTCCTATATACGTCGCCAACCTTGAGTTTGGTTCGTTCATGGAAATCGTGTATTAGACTTGTTCATTTTACCAATGTTACTCCAATCGCTGTAGCAAAATTCATTTTCAAATCTTATTGCTTGCAATGAATAACATGTTTTATGCTATACATTACATCTCGTTCTTAAGCTTGTCTCAGTTGTGCACGCGACCATCACTGGAAGGGAAGAAAAAAAAATGTAGTAAAAACTGACAGCGGCGTCCACATCTCAATATTTAATCGTTAACTCGTCTAGCTCGTTTCGTTTACGAGAATACACACTGTCCTGCATTAATAGTGCAGCTTTTAATTGGCTTTGACTTGAGTACATATATATATATATATATATATATATATATATATATATATATATATATATATATATATATATATATTGCAGCTTTTTCGTCATTTTCCAGTTATGCAATCAACTTTTTCGAACCATTCGCAGCAAGAAAGCCATCATCACGTTTTGTCATTACTAATCGATGCGGCATCAGAACGCATTATTTCCTATAACAAAAAACGTCGCACTTTGTGGAATCACAGGATCGTCAACGCCACATCTCTTGCAGCTGTTGCACTCGAAATCAAGATTCACGTGTAGCTTGAGGTGGGGCAAAGTTGGCCCTGAAGGCGTTCATCGGGTCACTGTATATGCCATCCAGTTCGACCGCATCGTACTCATAACCATAGGCTCGTTATTAAAACTGCCGGGCGCCTCTTCGCTGTTGGTCCCTTATGCGCGCGCGGGTCCGAGCACTAAAGGAACACATTTTGCTCCTCATTTCTCTGGAGCGCTTTGGGGTTACGAAAGCGGCTATTTTATTTGATCGCCGCGGGGTTTTTACCAGATGGCTTCAGTTTGCACTCGTGGGATGTGCCCTTGCGCCGCTATCTTGCTTACACGAACAAACCGAGTGCATGTTCTCGTAAATTTACTACCATCTTTCTTTCTTTCTTTCTTTCTTTCTTTCTTTCTTTCTTTCTTTCTTTCTTTCTTTCTTTCTTTCTTTCTTTCTTTCTTTCTTTGCAGCCGATGCTTTTTGCAGATAAGGCAACTCAGTTAACGGGAGGCCTGCGTGCTCTGACATCAGCTGGGAAGGCCCCTCCGTGTGACCTTGGTTTCATGTGCATAGGAACTGTATTCCTCTAAGCGTGTCCTGCGCAAGCTATTGAAATGCATGAGCTGTCGGGAATGTCCTTGTGACGTCACCGCTCAAACCTCACCGAGACCTTCTGTTCCTGAAGGGCTGCTGCCCTTCAGAGGCCGGATTCATGAAGCTTCTCGTTCGTAAGTTTGCCATTGGTCAGATGGTTTCGCCAAGTGCATGTTCCGTGTCAGGATTGGCTGAAATGTTCTCTTGCTATCTTATGCAGAGTAAGTTCTTGCGAGTACAATGAGCAAATGCAGCATCGTACCTGCGTGTCTAAACAAGAACACGACTCTGAAAACTGAAAACCCAGATCGCTAGTCTCTATATTTTCCTTTTTTTTTATTATTCACCATATAAGGCACGCCATTTTCAGCGAGAGGATAATTACCCGTGATGCAAGAGTGTTGTTGTTTTTTGTAAGAACATATCTGTTGACACGCTGTTCATACGCCCTGCTTGAAAGCGTGTCCGTGCAAAATGTAAGTTGACGGTAAATCAGCACTATTTCCGATATTTCAAAGCTGAAATAAAAAAAAATAATAAACTACGAAAACAACCTCGCCACAAGAACACGCCACCGGCACCTTATCTATGACCTTCACGTTTCGAAATTCTCCGGATGGCATTTTGTTCTCGGAAAGTGCCATCTGGTGCGTCTAAATTGCTTTCCGCTCGTAACGTTTCACCCGCTTAGCAAGTATGGCACCATGCTGCTAAGCTCTTGTAGGTCACTTCGGTTCGTGGTCGCTTTTAATAATATCTATGGTTTTATGTCCCAAAACCACGATATATATGAGACGTCGTAGTGGAGGGCTCCTGAAATTTCGACCATCTGGGGTTCTTCAACGTGCAATCAAATCGCACAGTACAGGGGCCTCTTAGCATTTGGACTCCATTGAAAAGCGACCACCGCAACCGAGATCGAACCGACAAACTTCGGGGCAGCACCCAAGCCACTGTTCCACCGGTTTTTTTTTTTTCGTCGTTATTACACTGTTATACTAAGGCGGACACGTGGTTTCAGTGACAGAGAAATGCAAAAAAAAAAAAAACCACGTAGTTAGTTTTTAAACATGCGTTATCGAACATCATGCAGTCAATTTAATCGGTAGTCACCGTTGTAATCAAATAGAGGGTATGACACGTAAATTCCAGCATTCTTTTTTTTTTTAGCGTTGTGCTTTTTTTTTCATAACTGTACGCGTGACAAGAAAAACTCACAAGAAACATACCCATGTTGTGTAGCTCTTTCAGTCAGCCGTGTTGCACATATCACGCTTCAACGGTGGCGCTGTTTGAGGCCAACCACCACAGATGCTGAGCCCCAGCAGTCATTATACGCTACTTTCCACGCGGCATCTGAGCCATTGCGCCTTGAATCGCTTAACACCTTAGCTGCAAGGCATATTCGACTCGGTGATTGCTAGCAGCGCCACTTTGTCGAGATGCTTTGAAAGCTGAATCATTTTACGCGTGCGCGCGCACGCCGTGTTTGAACTTTCACCCGGTCAATAAACGTGAGAGGCGAACAACAGCGCGCGCACCTCGTTCTGCGTGTGTTGTTATCCGTTGAGCCAGCCCGATGGTTGATAACTCCTATACTATGCGTGCTACGAGCAGATGTCGTGATAGCGCCATTCCGCAGTCGTTAATCATTTCAGCAAGCTGTCTCAAATTGTGACTTTCCGCACGTTAAATGTCCGTTGGTGAGTAGTAGCGCATTTGTAAGCTTCTTACAAGACCGCCTTGAAAGGCACTCTTCTGCGCGAGCCACCCGTAACTTGCTGTATTGGACATGTAGGTTTTATTTTTTGTTTTTATTATTTTTGTAATATTTTTTCTCGTCTTTCGGATACGTTAATGCGCACTGTTTTTCCTTACTGAAGCTGGGCGCTCCAGAGTCTAAAATTGCTTCGTGCAGTTATGTGATCTCACACCATTCGCTCTTTTTTTTTGTTTTTTTTCCCTAATTCTAACGCTGCGTCGGTACTTTTCATGCGCGAAAGGGTTTGAACTCTGCCAGCAGCGTTGACACCAACTTAATAAATTACCTTTTTTTTTCGAAATAATACGGAAAAAGTATAAATAAAAATGCCACCCTCGAAGAGAATTTTAACGATTTTTTTTTTCAGCTAACTCTTCGTTGAGCACGACTCAGCAGCCGGTCGTCTGCTGTTTATTAAATGCAGACGTCTTGAGCTTGCTGCAAAACTTGCTTCGTACAAATTGAAATAAAGTAAAAATGTTTTCAAGTTAACTGTTATTAACATGTCTAAATTTTCTTGAGCACTATCTTGGCTTTTAGTTTTTTTTTTCGATGGAAAGAAAGGAAGTTTGTATGTGCGAGGGGGAAGTAGAGGCGTGATTCCGTACTTTTCGAAGCAGCACAAATTTGTTAGTTTTTTTTTCTTTAGAATTTTTCTCTCCTCGAAGTTTTCGCCCAATAAAACATATAGGCAGGTCGTTTGGTGCCGATTCCTCTTTTTCGTTTTCTTTTATTTTTATGTATTTTTAACGATTATATTGACTTCCATTAGAGACCATAAGGAAATAATGCAACTTTTGCCCGAACCTTTGCGGTATGGCGTCACTTTGGCCCCCCGTATAGCCGCCCTGCGCGTTTAGGAACTAAGAGGGGGCAATAAATTAGCTTTTTTTTACCCCTATTCATGTCTGCGCGCCGCTGATGACTCAAAATGCCCGTAACTAAAAAAACGGCGATAATACGCTCATATAATTTCGTGTATATCATTTTAACACTGCCTAATTAGAGGTCTGCAACTGAGGGCATGCGTTCTGCACCAAGTGCTGGCCTCGTTTAGTGTGATTACATTACATGATTAATCCGGCATTTGCTGCATTGTTTTTGCACCAACATAATTATTGTCGTTGTCTTTGCTCAGTGTGCAGATTAACTATTCGGATCGCTTATTCAGAGGAAGGATAGGTAGGCTCGTACGAGATGTCAGTGTTTTGCGATTTTTCTCAACGTTCCCTAAATGAACGATTCTTATAATTCGCACTTGCTCAGTGAATCCATTCGCGATTCTTTATGCCAACTTTTTCATAACAAAAAAAATATGAAGTGGTGGAATAGGCAAGCTTTTCTATCCTTATATTGTTTTTGTTGTAACGGAATGTTAACAAAATAAAACCCACAATTATAGCGTGGAAACCTCTGGGGAATATTGATCACTCTTACTGAACTGAAAGAAGAAGATTTACATTGCATTATGCTTCAAAACGATCATTTTCAACGCTGAAATTTCGGGCTTGTCGTGCACGCTTTAGTGGCCATGGAGGTTACTGCAAGCACAAGGTCAAAGGTCCGATTCCCGGTCATAATGGCTGCACTTATTGATTGATATGTGGGGTTTAACGTCCCAAAACCACCATATGATTATGAGAGACGCCGTAGTGGAGGGCTTTGGAAATTTCGACCACCCTGGGGTTCTTTAACGTGCAGATGGTCGTACTTTTATGAAGACGAAATGAAAAAAAAAAGCTCTTGTGTACTCGTACATGGGGTCTTGCGCAAGTTAAAATAACACCAGGAACCCACTTATTCGCCAGTCCACGGCGTGGCCCGTATTCAGACATAGAGGTTATGGCGCGTAAAACCACCGAATATGATTTCTGTCTCTCTCCCTTTCTCTATCTATCGCTCTCTTTCGTTCGTTCATTCTTTCCAGGGATGAAGGAAGCACCACATTGGTTGGAAGTTTGGCGTCCTTGCCAGATTCGTCCGTAGGTTCACTGCCATATTTCCGCGGCACATGGCGGCAAATGCCCCAAAAGCAGCGACCGAATGGCTGCCATGCGATTCCGTATGTGGTGTAGCGCGGGGAAACAGGCTAGCAGGTATACGCGGGGGGTAGGCGTTGCAGTAGCACTAGCTCTTTGTTAACTTATGTGCATGAGACGCTCTGACAAAAAAAAAAGATGCCAGAGGATACGCAGTCATTGCTCATTCCAACATATTTTTTTTCCATTCTCTGGTGCTGCCATTGTGAACATTGTGAAAAACCGATCGAGCAGTTGGCCTGTCTCTCCAACATTTATACACCTTGTGACGCCCTACAAGCGCCGAGTTATCAGACTTGTAAGTCGTAGAGTCACATGTACGACCGTGTTTTCTGTTTGCATAATATCGTGTTGCACCGATATATTTAGGTTAGGATATTTCCATACTCAGAACCACTGATGGCGGCGCCACCCCAAGTGCCCTCCATGGAATTCGTGTACTTGGAGACTGCAGAACCCGCATGATTACTTTTTTTTTTTTGCTTGCATGGTCAGTATCTAAACACTGAATGCTTTGTGCTGCACCTCCGTAACCGCCTCATGTGTGTGCGACTATAGTAAAAAAAAAAAAACTCTGCGGTCGTGAGGGTATTTGGTTACATCCACGTGTCGAACACGTACGAAGGGAGGAAACGATTCCGATTGGCACGAGACTCAAGTGCATGTATACATATGGCAATGTTTGTTTTTTACTATACAAATATCACCATGTTATTTTCCGTTTTTTTTTTCTGTAACTACCTAGTTTACATGTCCACATAAAGTGAACAAATGGTAACCCGATCCTTACGTTCTTGAACGTTTTAACTCGGGTTCACTTGAAGCGGCTTTTTTTTTTTAATCGAAATGACGAGTGTATGCACTTGTGTGGCCATTCATACCTCTAGACCAGTGAAGTGTGTTTTTGAAGTTGTCTGTTGAACTGTATGAGTGGCAACACTATCGTAGATGAACAAAAAAAAAATCGTATAGCGCTGCGGTTTGCTAGCGCCGAGCGCGGAGGTATTTTGTGTTCCACCTTGTATGAAGTTCCTATGTTGAAAACGTGCCATATAAAAGAGATATGTCTGTGGCAGATGAGTCTCAATGTAAGACTGCATATTAATGTATGTGCTGTTGCATGTTTGAATGTGTTCCGAAATAAATCTGTGCATCTGCCCACATTGCCTCATATCACTTGTGCCAGCTCAACGGGCTCGCTTCTTCGGGATGGTCGGGCCCACCACGCTGTCATTAGGCATTCGAATGGCTTGGTCATTCCAGCACCGTGGCTTGGACGTACATTGCGTCTGAAAAAGAATCATCATCGCTCAGTTATGCCTGTAAATTGTGTTTCTCTACAGGTGAAAAGAAAATGCACTTGTGGCAGGCTAATTAAAGAAAAGAAGAAAGAGATATAAACGAAGTAGAAAGACATGGGTCTTAACCGAGCTAGGCTTTGTTGGCTAATCCACACGTGGGGTGTGAATGCCCGAAACATGGGCCAAGGTGCCAGAATTTTCTTTTCCGACAGCTGTCTCTCATCAAAATGATCTATAGTTTGGTTCCTAGACTGTTCTAACTATTGCTGTTCAAGCTAAGGACAGACGTTTCAGTACAGCACCGTCGAACAATGCAGCACTAAGCACTACTATTATATCAGGGTATACTACGTATACTTATTAAGGTGAAAGTATTAGATGGCTCATCAAACAAAAGCTGTCCATTCGTGGCGTCAACCCAAGTGATGCAAAAAAAATATCAAGATGGCACGCAGATCACCAAACTTCATGACGTCACGCGATGACATCGTCAAATGACGTCGTCACTCGTTCAAAAAAGTTGGCGTGGTTACAGAGGCAGCGTGAAAACACGTTTTGTGCGTAAGTATTTCGGAAGGTGGCGGGACAGGATCAACACATCGACTGAGGAAACATTGGCTGCGTGTATGCTTGCTTCGCTGCAAATCATCGTCGAGAGATCTTCTGCCGGTCAAGCGGCCATTTATGTTTGGCCTTGCCTCAGACAGTGCCTCCTTTATGTTGAATGAGCCACATCTGGCTGACATTGATAAAATAGAGGAGGCACTGCGAGAGATATGGTCGCCATCTGGCAGTGGCATCGGAATACACGAGCTTGTGCAGAACCGACGGCCACTGCCAGATGGCAGCACCATTTCGTCGGCAGAGCGCTTTTTCGCGTATAGCGTCGCATTTTCATCGCAGCGTAAGAAACGCTATAGGGTCTTTAGAATTACGTATATATGTATTTTCTAGTAAAGAAACAAACCACCAAATTTCTGCCTTCGAGTATTCTATAACCTCGGCTATCGTCTTTAAAAAAGAGATGACTTGCGAGTGTGAGTCGTAATGAGTGCATAAAACACCCCGTGAATTTTTCGTCACAGCGTGCGTGAAGCATACGTGCGATGGTCCGAGACGGCCATGGTCAGGAGGAGTAGGTACAGCCGTGGCCACCTCTGTGTAGAGCGCTTGAGCAGCCGGTTTTTGCTCTGCGGGCTGAAACCTTGAGGCAGTTTCGGGCTCTGAAGTGGTGTATCAGGGAGCATGCATGGCCTAGTTGTCAGGCTGACGACGTCAGAGCCTGATACTGCCTCAAAGTTTCGCCCCGCAGAGCGAAAACCGGCTGTTCGCGTGTTCTACATAGACGTGGCCGCGGCTGTAATTTGCACAACTGAAAGTCGCCACAAGTTGTTACTCATTTCGTAACGAAGGATAAAGGATTATGCCACTTGATAGCATTCGTTCGCCAAAAAAGAGTCAGAACAATTTCAAACGACTCAACTGGTTTATTTGTTCGAATTTCGCAACTCTCTCAGTCAGCTCGAAAGTCTTCGTTTATCGTTATGCTGCTTCTTACCCTGCTATCCGTGCTTGCTCACCGACGTAACTTTGATGACTCTTCGAAAAGTTGCCTAGAGAATGAGATGGCTGAAATACTCGGAATCACCCAAGAAAAGCTGACTGGCAACACCGTACAGAGAAAAATTTAACGCGATTTTGCTCTAGGAGTGCCAAGTACGAAGCAAGTTCGAAGCTGGGCAGCTTTCGCTGTTTCTCTTCGGCTTTCTTTTACAGAGAAAGATGTTATGAGATCAAAACTCGGGTCACGCGTGGTGCCGTAGTCGCCTGCCGCTGCTGCCGCCGCTGGTGTCCGTCACCACTGTCGCACAAAATTTAAAAAAACGCAGTAACAAATACAAATGGGGGCTCGACCCTTGTTCAGCTGCGTGTCAGCCCCGTATTCTACCACTGAGGCACGCCGGCGCTCAGGGTAGTTCGCAAAGTTGTTTTAGGCAGGCTTGATGTCGGGAGGGAATCGCGTAGTACGACTTATAAATAGTTTTAAATGAGCGAAAGAGCAAGCAGTCGTCGCACAATGCGAATGGCATAACGAGTGGGTCGTCCGATCCTCCAACCCATTTCAAAAGCTTGTTCTTGTTCTACCTCTAACTGTGGCGCATACCCATTTCAGGCCATAGTTTCTCATCGCCGTCAGCCACTGCATGAAAGATTGGCGCAAGCTCGCTTTCTTTATTCTTTATTCTTTATTCAGAAATACCCTGCTTTGCCCAAAGGCGTGTAAGCAGGGGGGGGGGGGGGGGGGTACAGCTTTGAAAAAAAAAAACAAGTCTTCGTTATGACAGCACACTTGGTCACAAGACCAAGTGTGCTGTCCACTCTTGTACAGTAGGAACAAAAAGAGAATTAGCATAAAGGTTCGTTCCAGTCCGGTATTCTTGAATCTTAAGGTCATGATCAGTCAGACCTTCTAGACAGATAATGCGGCGGTTTAAGGTAAGTGTCTTTATTGATGCCAGTCTTCTTATGGTATAGTATCTGAAATAACAATTTCAAACGCAATTTTATTCTGCGAGAGGAGAGCGGTTCCCATCCCAGCTCGTTTTTCATTTCAGTACAGCTGTCACCTCGCTTATACCGATGAGAACGAACCTTGCCGCTCTGTTCTGTATTTTCTCAATCAGATAAATCAAGGACTTTTGGCGCTTGTAAGTTTTTAGCGGATACCACACTTCTCAGAAGAATTACGAAGAATAGCATAGCGAATGCCGGCCTATACTACGCAGGAATTATTATTAATGCCATAGCGGGTACCCAGCAAGTGTCCTTGCAGCAGTTATTCATTGAGTGTTTAGAAAAGGCTCTGAAAGGCCGCTATTCTAGCTTTCGCTGTGACTGTGCTGCGCCTTCCGCGCAAGCCTGGTTCCCCCTTCCACTTTCTTTTCTCTTTACAAGTTGTCTTTCCTGTTATCCTTCTCTATTCATTTATGCGCTTTTCAATTTTCTCCCTAATTTATACATTTCTCTCTCACTTTCTTTACACGCTTCCTTTTTTTTCTATTCTTATACATGGTTTTGCCAGTGACACTCCAAGCTACGACGACAGCCTGGGCCCCCAAAGCGCTCCTCAATTTAAAAAGGCGCGAAAGCTTGTGCAAAAGTTTAAATCTAGAGTTGGAAGTACATATAGATGAATCTTGGACGGCATATGAAAGTAGTGCTGATGACCACCGAGCTTATTCGTATTGAGAATAACCTTGTAAAAGACGTGGGCAGTCGAGAGTTAATGTCAGAATCCAGGAATCCAAGGCCCCTCTGTAATCGCTGGAGGTTGACATAAATGTGGAGAAGAGGCAAGGTGGAGGAGGGTAGATTAACATAGCTTCTTTTTAATTTCAATAAGTTAATTGTTAGAATATCATGCTCAATACAGACAGAAAATTTCTATCCTTTTGAGAAGCTCCCGACGGAAAGTATACGCTGCAGCCTCGAATAGAAATTAGCTTTCAAAATGATTCAAATAAGTGAGAGCACAATATAATTGACGCGTCGCTGGAAGGCTCTCCTGTCTAGGCCCAAGGAAGTAATGCGTTCGAGATTTCCCCAGTGAACCGTGTGCTAAATTCCGCTGTTTTGTGCCCCCCCCCCCCTTCTCCCGTGGGGGTCTATTGTGGCTAAGATACTCGGCTGCTAACCCGTCGGGAGTCGACTCTCGACTGCGGCGGCTGCATTTTCGATGGAGGCGAAAATGCTTGTAGGCCCGTGTGGTCAGATTTGGGTGCACCGTAAAGAGCCCCAGGTGGTCGAAACTTCCTGAGCCCTCTATTACGGCATCTTTCATAATCATATGGTGCTTTTGAGAATGGAGACCCAACATATCAAATAAATTAAATGTGCTATTCTGTGGCAAAACGTATACAGATCAGACAGTGAGCTGCATCCACAAGAAATCGCGGGCCCACAAGTGCAGCATTAGGGATCTCGAGTGTCTCGCCTGATTTATTTATTTATTGATTGATTGATTGATTGATTGATTGCTTGATATGCGGTGTTAAATGTCTCAAAACCACCATATGATTATGAGAGACGCTGTAGTGGAGGGCTCCGAAAATTTCGACCACCTGGGGTTCTTTAACGTGCACCCAAATCTGAGCATACGGTCCTACAGCATTTTCGGAGTAGCTCGTCTGACCACCTTGCTGTGCATTGCACACACTGTGGAAGCAAGACTGTTTTGCCGCACTCATTCTCTGGCCGCTAACCAGAGATCATGATTTAAAGCAAAGGTTACGTTTGGCGTCCGTCACTTCTTGTATAAAAAAAACGTTTTTGTTCCCATAGCAGCCTTTGTTTGATCAACTATATTTGGATTAATTTTGTTTACGCACTTCTCATTCTCTCTCACTCTTCCATCATGCTATGACTGAACGTACAGTGGATCCAAAAGTAAAACAGAGCACTCGAGCTGTGGCCAAGTGACGTAAAAGTGAATGCCAGCACACTCCATCCGAGTACTGGTTCATAATTAAATGCGAAGCATTTCTTAGCAAACTTCAGCAACTTTGAGCGTATCTATCTATCTATCTATCTAGCCGCTTACGTTTGCGTGCTCTTGTGGTCTCCCCATTAACTTGACGTGAACCCAATTAGCATTGGAGAGTAAGATGTCTTGACGAATATGACGCGCTGGTCCTGACATGAATAATGTCACAATCCCGTTGCGTACGCCGTCAAACACTTCCCGCGAGACAGTAGCACATACGCGTGGGCGGGTATGGGCCGCTTGTATGGGAGTACGTGCCACAGGTTATTGACACTTAGTATCTACCCGGGAACGACGAGAACACACATGGGCAATTTTAACGCACGACGGCGGTGTTAAGAAGTACCTTCGACCCGACGAATGCAAAGAATAAATGTCAAGGTCTCAGCTGGAATCAAACCCAAGCATTCTGCGTGGAAATGAAGCATTTTACCACAGAGCTACGCTAGGTCTCGGAACTACTTTTCAAATAGACGCTAATCTTCGTTAAACGTCGATAGTAGTTGCAGTGCTGCCTACCCAATTTTATAAACATTACATATGTACTCCTTTAATGCAGCCGGCACGTCGGGTTAACGTCAATTGAGGTTAGTTGCCACGCGCTGAAAATGATTTATGTAGCAGTGTCTCGTGCCAGCATCTTCGCTAGCATCAACGCTTCATATCAGCTTCAGTTGTTGCTAATACGCATGTTCCAGTTGGCATCGTTGTGCAAGTACAAACAAATGGTAATATAAACACCTGCAAATATTCAACATATGCCTGCACGTGCAACATTTGTACATATATTTAGCGCCATTTCATGAAGTGTCACTCAATAAAGAATGCAACATGGTCCCCTTCCCTCCGCATGCTTCGCATAACCTTGATTCCTAGGTACGTGTTATCTGCCGATTTTTTTTATACAGAAAGGATGGAACTGTCTTCTCGTACATTTGCGTATAAAAACAAAATAAGTGGTAGGTATAAATAGCTTGCTGTGTGAACGATGGAGGACGCGCTTTTCGGTGGCTCAGGGGTTAACGCCTCGTCCTCACAATTGAGAGGAGCCAAATATGATTCCCCGCGCTGGAGTCTTTTTTCGTTTTTTTTTTCTTTTCTTGCATTTCTATATATACATAGATACGTACACATATACGGTGAGTGACGGCGACGCTGACGTCGACGCCGGTGGCAAAATCCAGCCGAGAGTGCCCATACAATTGCTATCACAATAAAAAAACACTTATCTGAAGGAACGCACTGGCTTTCACTTTCGCGTAGCTTCGCCACAAGTCCCATCTCCGTTTTATTTTTGGATCACCTGTATATATCATATCTTGTGCTATTAGATCATTTCTCGCTGTATCTAAAACCCATAATCTTCTGTTAACGAGCGCGCGCGCGCGCGCGCGCGCGTGTGTGTGTGTGTGTGTGTGTGTGTGTGTGTGTGTGTGTGTGTGTGTGTGTGTGTGTGTGTGTGTGTGTGTGTGTGTGTGTGTGTGTGTGTCTGTGTGTGTGTGTGTGTGCGTGTGTGTGTGTGCGTGTGTGCGTGTGTGTGTGTGTGTGTGTGTTTGCGTGTGTGTGTGTGTGCGTGTGTGTGTGTGCATGCGTGTGCGTGCGCGCGCGTGTGTGTGCGTGTGTGTGTGTGTGTTTATTGCTGTGTTATTATTTTTTGCAACAGTCGTCACCACACATATGGACAAAATTGAACCTGTGCTTCCAAGTGCGCTTCTCTGCGCAGCATGTTTGCCTAAGTAACGACAAACTATTACGATGAACAATAACATCCAAACTATTCGCAAGCTTCATTGTTTTGTTTTATGCTGATAAAATAATTATGATGCACTATTCGCGAAAAGGCCACCCGTCAATGCACGCTACCTCCCTTTTTTTTCCCGAACTGTGGTACCTCAGACGGAAGCCCACGAGAACCACGCAGCCTCTGTCAGCCTTTGCCGACCGGTACACTTCTACATGCATGCGAAGGGCGCGAGTCGTGCCAAAATCGTTGAACTTTCTTGTCCCTCCCTTTCTCTATCTCGTCGCCGTTTTCCAGCATGTTCACGGCACCACGCAACTACCTCCTGACGAGGTGATGTCATATATTTAGCTCTGTCGTCACCCACCGCTGTGTTCGATACCTAGGCGCCGTGCCAAAAAACAATGGTAAGGTACGGTATGACCATACAGGACTCTACGTCTTCCTTATTTCCGCAACATGTTGGTTCCCGACGGACTACCTTTAAGGGGTCGCTCACCAGGCTCAGAAAATACAAAAAAGCGCAATATTCTTTTCTGATATTTCTCGTCCTTCTTGGCGTATTACTTTAAGGAAACAGTATAGTTCCCGTGACGCCTGCAGTGTACATGCTCTCGATTCGTTGGTATACGTAAAATATCGCACGTGATTTGTCTCCTGCACTGTTTTGCCATGCAGTCGCCCATCCATTCTTGTTTGTTTCACATGAACATCGTGCACAATCAACCGATCAAACTTCATTTTTTGGGGTTTACAACTTCGCAAGCGGTGATAACAGCGTGCAGCCGAGAAGCGTGCAATCCTGATAGGCACTAGCGCTTAGTGCTGATCTTGTTCACGTGCACTCAAGAACCCAGAAGCGAGGCGGATGCATCGTGTGTATGAAGGATAGAAGAAAATCACTCCCTCGTCTTCAAATGCGGGGTGGTGAGTGGCCCTTTAAGGTCATTTTCTTTTTTTTTTTTCTAACCCCGAACCTTCATGAGCTTCGCAAATGTTTAGTTCTCTGAAATGTGCGATTTTATTATCTGGGTGAAAAAAGGGTGGGGTGGGGGAGGGGGCTATAAGTGAAAATCGATTGCTTTTTGTTTCTGAGAGCCACAGAGTCTGCGAACTAAAACGCTCGCGTTGTTCCGTGGTACGAACGATGTAAATGTTTCACCTGCCGGTATCTACTGCTGAAAATTTTTCTATAACACAAACAACTGGACAGATATGCTCTCGGGAAACGCACTCACATAAAAGATACAGTCGCTGCCTCAATTTCGGGGTGCATTATACGCTAACACCGGGGCTCCGCAGAGATATTCGCAAGTATATTCGCAGAAAGGGGGGGGGGGGTTGTATTGGGGCATTCATTCATAAAAGGGTCAAGCAGGTGTGCAGGGGGCATTTATGGCTAAAAGCGAAAAAGGCCAGGCCGATGACGCTTCTGGGTTTCGTATACTTGTGGACAGGGACAAAAGCCACAAGGGAGAACCATGAAATGGTGCTGTGCATGGAAAATGACTTTGAAGGATTAGGAGAACAGTGTAAGGTAGTTACATTAGGAGATATGAATGCACACATATAAGATATAGATGGATATACTGACCCAACAGGCAGAATGCTAATGGACATGTGTGAAAGGCGGGATTTAATAATTTGGAACTGTACCGAGAAGTGCGCAGGGCAGATAACATGGGAGGTGGGAAGGCTGCAGTCAATAATAGATTACGCAATTACGTCACATACGATGTATGATCAGCTAAGAGATATGAACATAGATGAATATGGGCCCAGAAGCTTAGGTAGTGATCACAAACGTATCAAGCTCAGTTTTGGAAGAGAAATGAAAATGGAAAGGAGGCATTCTGAGCAACCACACGAAAATATTTATTCAGAAAGGCAAATGGAAATGGCAACTAAGGAGATTGAGAAGAGAATCACCGAGAATACTAAAACAGAGTGGACATGCACAAATCTAACTCGATTGTTTGAGTTAGAGCTTGCTAAGGTGCGAGTCAAATCAACCGGAAAAAGGAGACCCAAACCCAAGAGCTGGTGGGATGAGATGTTGAGGGAGCCATAGTAATTGATCGATTGATTGATTTGTGGGGTTTAACGTCCCAAAACCACCATATGATTATGAGAGACGCCGTAGTGGAGGGCTCCGGAAATTTTGACCACCTGGGGTTCTTTAACGTGCACCCAAATCTGAGTACACGGGCCTACAACATTTCTGCCTCCATCGGAAATGCAGCCGCCACCGCCGGGATTTGATCCCGCGACCTGCGGATCAGCAGCCGAGTACCTTAGCCACTAGACCACCGTGGCGGGGCAAGGGAGCCATAGTAAGAGGTCAGGAAGTCTCCAGGGAACACAGGTTTGCTAAACAGAGGGGTGAACCGGAAGTTGATGTAAAAGAAAAGGGATAACTTTTTGAGCTGCAGAAGGAAAGCATCGAATGTGATCAGTGAAAAGATTATAAGAAAGCAGGCCCAAGGAATGGCGGAAGTAAACAAAAAAGATAGAAAGCAGCTGCGAAGTTTTCGAACCATCTAAATTCTCTGATTAAGAAGACGATGATGGAACAGAGGTTTATAACTACAGTTCGAGGAGTTAGACTACTTTTTTGCAGACTAGTTGGTTCATACTTGAAAAATCGACTAGAAGGGGATGAGGCAATGTAGTATATAAAAACAATGATGACAAATAAAAATGTAAACACCAAGAAAGCACTGCATGCACCGTACTAGGCACGTTAAAGAACCCCCTGTGGTCGAAATTTCCGGAGCCCTTCGCTACGGCGTAACTCATGATTATATGGTGGTTTTGGGACGTTAAACCCCACATATTAATGCACCGTAGCAGATGAGAATGGACCCTTTAGCGCAGTGGCTCTATTGGGACAACAACAGTGGGAAAGGGGAAGGAAAACAGTCCCTAATATATACTATTCATTAGCAAAAAAAGGTATACTATTCATTAGCAAAAAAAAAAGGTAGGTATACTATTCATTAGCAAAAAAAAAAGACGAGGCAGTCACTGAAAGTTGCACTGTTCTTTTTGAAAAGAACGATTGTGTCATCCTGTGGTGTGACGTACAGGGCTGGTCAAAAGTTACCAGACACTATTCTATGTATTTCTTAGGCAGCGTGGTGTACATGGCAGCTTTTGACCTTTCTCTCCTGTACGTATTAAACACCCGTGATCCGCACAGAATCGCGCTGCTCATTCACGTTGGCTGAAACGCCCCACCGTGCACCTTCAGATTCACAAAACAACGTATAATCTTGAAAGGAGTTACACATAATCATTGATACGTTAAACGGCGGCATTAGGAGTCAAAACCTTTCATTTCAGAAATTATGTGAAGTTTAAACTTGAAAATTTTTTTTCTGGTCTGTTACTAACGCAAGGCAATGGTACCTGTAAAACTTATGAAGAAGGCTAGACTACAAAAGCGTATTTTCTGCTGTCGTGAA
Organism: Rhipicephalus microplus; assembly: GCF_043290135.1. Classification (NCBI taxonomy): domain Eukaryota; kingdom Metazoa; phylum Arthropoda; class Arachnida; order Ixodida; family Ixodidae; genus Rhipicephalus; species Rhipicephalus microplus. The sequence goes on along the minus strand of NC_134710.1, from coordinate 107,139,260 downwards.
ACAAATTATGAAACGGCGTCCGCATTCTCCAAGGCTTGCATTGACAGGCCGGCTTTCCCGGTAGTCTTTCGAAATGGTCAGCAAAAACTTTACTCTGGTTGAGACGTAGAAATTATGGCAAAGGAATCAACTGTAGATGCACGACGAAGTTAGTTGTAGCTTACCCAGGTGGATAGTGAGAGAACTCTCAGAGGAGATTCAACGCCGGGTAGGCATTTTAAATCGTGCAGCGCAATACGTTTATTTATTGAAATACCTTAAGGACCCTCAACACAAAGTTTTAGATAAGGGGTTGTAGAGAAAAAACGTGTTATTTAATATGTAAAAAATATGACTATTCACAAAGCATAGCTTTGAAACCAGCATACGAGTTCGGTGTTCTTGGTGCAAAATTGAACCTCGTTACAGGACGAGGACACTCGCCCCCACCCGTGGTTTTAGAAAATGTTGCCTGAGACTATTTCATTGGCAGTAAACTTAGGTATAGGGCTGAAAGATAAGGCCTTGGCCATGTTTCTGTTTGCTTATTTACTTGAAGCGACACTAAAGTCAAATAACAATTTACAAAATAGTGAAAGCTTAATGTGCGACAATGTCTAAAACGTCAGTATTATCAACAGCAGTGCCATAATTGTCGAGAAATTAAGGTAAATGCATAAGAACACATGCGCCGCAGTAGGACATTCGCAAAATGATCCTGATGACGTCAGAGTTACAGCCTACAATAAATCACTAATAATCGAACTTGTTGTACTAAATAAACAACCTTCCGTGCATCAAGAGACGTAATAAAATGTTCCTTGTTTGTTTCTGTTTGATTCTGGAAAAAAGAACCGCCGGACGTTACTATGGGATATGGTGCGAGTGGTTCAAGAGTTCAAATTTTGCCTAGTTATGCTGGACAGGTCGTGCCATCTAGTGAAACCCAGTTGAACGAAGCAGGTCTGCGATCTCGGAGCCAATAGTGGGAACTTGTTAAAGGGCCGTTGTTGCTGCTGTGGCTCCCGCTATATTCGTTCTGCTGCTATTAGTGTCGACAACTGCGCAGTGAAGCTGGGAAACGTTGTGCGCGGCAACAGTGACGTGAGACGTTCTGCTTGAGGCAAGTAATTTGAAGTGCCCTACCTAACCCGATGCAGACCACTGAAATGTGATTTTATATTAAAATAAGCAATTTTTTTACACAAAAGTAACGATACGAGGTTTGTGGATCGCTATTTCAGCAATCAAAGTTGACTTAATAGTTGCCTTTAGTGTCCCTTTAACTGTAGCGGAAGAAAGGAGTACCACACAGAAGAAGGCAGAGGCTCTTCACAGGCAGTAGTTAGTGGTTTGGAATTAAATGTGAACCCCAAAACTATATTTGAAGCGTGTCAACAGCTCTTAGGTTTATTAGCGACAGAGAAAAGCGGGGAGGTCAACGGACGAGTGCCGTGCGATATCAGTGAGTTTGAAATCTGTGTGGTCATTGATGGTGGTAGTCAACGAGGCTTCTGAGCCTAACCGCGCTGCCGTGACAAATTGTTGGCTTTGCAGTATACTAAAATAGGTTGTTTTTGTTTTTGTTTGTTTGTTTTTTTCGCCAAGGGTGTGTACCACTGACAATATGCACTGATAACACTCTCGAAGCGTTCCCCAGATACAGCTAGAAAGTATACTCAAGGTATGATGAATTGATCAAGGTTTCATCATCAACTCGCCCAACTGTGTGTCCTTCTACAATTAATTTATGTTTCAACTAGCACTTTTCGGTGCGCAGCTTCCCATTCAAGCAACCTGCCGAACCTTGCTTCGATCATCGTTACGGGGCAACTATGGTTCGTAAATGGTGTGCACGAGCTCGAGTATAATTTTTATTTCAACGAGTTCGTGAGTGAGCTTGATTATTTGTGCGCCTGAGCAGCCGTAAACTTTTTTGACCACAAATTCTGCCGTTTTTTCTTTAACAATCAGTTAGTAGTTAGCCCTTGTTTTGCTTTATTCTTCCCTTCTTCTGTACTTGCTAAAAGCCTGCGCCGTACCTTTCCACACGGTGATTTGCTCCAAACCCTAATTGATGTCTATTTTTTATGGTGGCTCATTCTCCCATAATAAATGGCGCGTAAATTGCTCGTGGAATCTCGGAAAACCGCTAGTTTAAGAACCACCTTTGACTACGCCAACTTGCTTTCCAGCCAAACAAATGCATTCTCCAGCGAGGGTATTGGGCGTTCGATATAGCTGCGGCAGCGGCACACGTAGTCCTTGGCCCAGTAGCCCGTTTCTCAACAAGCTAATATTTGTCCCCTGGTGGTTTACTTCAGAGGTCACAGGAAGAACTGTTTCTATGGAGTGGCAATGCACGTGTCCCCCAATATGTCATAAATTCCTCCATTGCAGGAAACTTGGCTTTATTTAAGCGAACAGTGGCTACTGTGATCTGGCTCGATCAGGAAGCGTGATTGTAAAATCAGTCGCGAGTCCAGCGTTCGTCATGTCATCTTATTCGGGTTAGTACACTTTCGTACACGCTGGTTTCTGATATCAATATAATGCGACATGACAGGTTTTTTCTACACTATAACCTAGGAAATGCGGAAAGCAACAGCAATCAAACAGAAGAGAGACAATTTGCGGCTGAACTTTACAAAATTAACATCTCCCTAAAATATGTGCGTTGCAATGGTCCTGTATTTCAGCATTGCAGAGAGCAAATAACGGCGTGTTTCGCTTTAGGCAAGTAAACGAAGATAAAAAAAAGCCTGTGAGTTTCACGTCCACGTTCACCCGTTTCGAAATAGGAATGATGAAAACAGTCATCAGGCCAGTAAATTAACACCTTTCTTGACCTTTCAAATGCCGTTGCAGTTAAATAAGCTTCATCAATTCACGAGTAGAGAATAAAATGATTTCACGCAGTCAAAATGCAGTCCCACGTTTTTTCCACGTAAACCAAGAACTCAAAATGTTAGTAGTCGTGTTATTTATTGTAGTCACGTGATCCTGGACCTAGACATTGACTTTATTGTTGGAAATGTTCTCTGCAGCGTCGTCGTTGATAATTCTGTGTTGTCATATCTTCCCCGCTAGAGTTCCGGGAACGTGAAACATTACCAGGAAAAAGGGCACAATATTTGCACTCTGGTGACTACGCGACATTTTCGCCTGTGATCAGTGGGGAGAGGGGGGAGGCGGTCCCGTTCCCGAAATTAAGGAGATGTCCCTCAGAAGAAAATCTGCCTATGCTGTTGCCTGCTATGAATTTGATTCCTCAGTTTTACAATCATAAGTTTACTTTCTTCTTTGTACACGCCTGTTGGAAAAATACCGAGACAGTTCATACTACAGTCTGTTGTCTGTCTCTCCCTCTCTCTTTAAAATTTGGATAGGTACACTTACATCTTTTTTTTAAATATGTATGAATACTGCAACTTTACCAAGAAAGCATGACAAATTAAATATTTTATTGAAGTGAAGAGATGAAATTGTGCTGGAAGGAAAAAAATGTATTCACAGTATAACTTGCGAAAAAACACAATTGCCGAAAGGAAATTAGGGCGAGACATGCACAAAAAACTCTAATAATTATACGTAAACCAAACATGTGGGAAGGAAACCTAGTCCGGGTTTCTCATGATGATCTCGGTGAGCACCCGGGCTAGACGGGAAAACATGACTGGCACCATTTACTAGTTTTGCTAAGCGGATACTGCTATATAATTAGCTTATTATGCAATAGGAAAATAAGATCAATCTGGTAAGAGTACTTACAAACAATGGTAGTATGTTAGCAATATGGCATGATTATAAATGGTTAGCTACCTCTAAATATTATTGTGAATAAATGTGTACTTAAAGTTGGTGAAGCGCTAACCGTGTTATCGAACTCTATTATTGGTTGGGCCTCGACAAGTTTCTTTTATTTTATTGCCACTGCTTCAAACTCCGCTGGGAAGGTCACCAGCCGTTTGGTAGCGTAGGTTTCTCAGCTCGCGACTGCTTCTGCGCAGAGCTGATAGACGAGCGGACGAGACGACGGTGAGTTAAACAAGGTTTATGTACAGCATATATACAGAGGTGTTACAAATTCGGCACTGGGGGGCAACAGCTTAGAGACTCGGACAGCCGAGCTCTCTCCTCTGACACATAGGTCTACTGATCGCGACGTGCCGCAGGGCTTTTTTTATATGCACCGGGTGGATTCTTTGAGTAACCAAATGTCCAACCAGAAGCGCCGCTGTCCATGAGGTCAGAATCCTCGATTGGTGTTGCCGCTGGGCCGCGTCATTCGCATCAAATTCAGAGTCACAGCGCGTGGTTGCGGCCAAGGACGAGTGACGTCGCCACGCATTGCGTAAGACTCGCCAGACAGGAAGGCGCCTACTGCTGCAACGGGCTCGCTGTGCGTGCGCGACAGAAAGGCACCGCCGCGTGATGATGACGCTGTTGAGTTGTTCGCGTCAGGTGGGCTCGCGTGCTGGCCTTGACACAGATTGCCTTTTTCAGAGGCGTGGACGTTCGGTGTGGACTCGCAGGCATAACAGCACCCCCGCCGCCCGACAATGCGCCGGAAAGACGAGCTGCTTCCACGTGGCTCGGATGTCAGGCGCGCTCGTTCGCCAGGTCCCTCCAGGTTCGCCTCCAGGTCCATGGGGAGAATGCAGCTCCACACTCTGTTCCGGGGACACATCCAATTCTTGAGGACGGATCCCAACTTCACTGGCTTGTCGCCACAACTTGTCGGCCAGCTTCACTCGTCTCTTCTGACGATCTTTGGTCTCAGCACTTGTCGATGGTTCTGCAACTTGTCAAGAACGATTCGACAACAGACAACACACGGCACAAGCAAGTACCCTCGGTCACCCGACAGAACACAAGACAAACTATATTACAACATATACCTAGCTACGTGTCTATCGGAATTTCGTTCCCTCTACATCAAGAGGCACATGTGGGACATAAGACTCTCATAATTAGAACTCAAATTTGTACACGTACAACAACGTAACGAAATAGAATACAACATAAAGTTGGCTCCTTGAGCTCATTCTGGACGAGACCGATCAGCTAAAGCCGTGATGAGGACAAAACTTCGCCCCGAATCGCCAGCGAGAAACAGAAAGTTGGAGAAGGTACTATCTAAACGCACGGCTCAATGCGTCTGCATTAGCGTTTAGCTTTCCTTTTTTGTAGCGAACGTCTAAGTTGGGCTGTTGGAGTATCATGCTCCACCTCAGTAACCGGTCACTTTCAGGCGACATGATATTTAAAAAGGTTAGAGCACAGTGGTCCGTTTCGACCACAAACCTCGAACCGGAGACATAACAGGCTAGTTTTTGAACGGCCCACACGAGGCAAGCGCATTATTTTCAGGGGTACAGTATGCCTCTTCCTTGCATCTCAGTTGTTAACTTAAATACAAAACTGGCCTTTCGTTACCAGTGCTGTCTTCCTGGCACAAAATAGCTCCCATACCGCGATCACTCGCGTTGCATTGAATGACCAAGTCCTAAGAAAAATTGGGTGCTATGAGAATGGGCTTTTCGCTCAGGGCTTGTTTCAGCTTGCAAAACGCATTCTCCTTTACTGAGTCCCATACTACTTTAACCAGCTCGGATTTTCGAAGTGCATCAGTTAGAGGGCTGGCAATGCTAGAGTAGTTTTGCACGTAATGCTGGTAGTATCCAGCCAGGCCCAAGAATGCCCTTATCTCAGATTTTGTGGTTGGTCGTGGATAGTTCACGACGGCGGCTACCTTAATTTCTGAAGGTCTACGCCGGCCACGCCCCACAAGGTGTCCCAGGTAAGACACCTCGCCGCACCCTAGGTGACATATAGTAGGTTTCATGGTATGACCAGCTTTTTTCAACCTGTTCAGCACGACGCGTAAGTCTCGACATGTTCTTCCCAGTTGTTTGAGAAGATGGCGACATCGTCAAGATACGGCAGAGCGAACTCAAAGAGGCCTTTAAGAACGCGGTCTATTAAGCCTGAAAAACAAAAGGGCGCATTTTTCAATCCAAAGCTCAGCTTAAGTGGGCGATACGTTCCAAATGGAGAAACAAATGTGGCATAGCGGCTAGCACCGTCTCCGTAAGGGGGACTTGCCAATACCATCGCACGAGGTCTAACGTGGAAATATAGCTGGACTGTGACAGAGTTTCCACCCTCTCCTCTAGGTTTGGTATCGGGTTAGTTTGGTCTCTAGTTATGGCGTTAAGACGCCGATAATCGATGCATAGCCTCGGATCTTTTCCTGGCACATGAACCAATATTAGAGGGAATGTATAGTCACTCTCGCCCGGTACTATGACTTCCAACTCCAGCATTTTATTGATCTCCTCTTTCATGATCTGATTTTACATAGGGGAACAACGATACGGCTTGCTACGGATCGGCTCCTCACAAGTTAGCTCGATATCGTGTTCGATCACCGTCGTGTTTCCGGGATGGTCCGAAAACACGTCTTCAAACTCGGAAACAATCCTTCTCAGGTCCTCCTTCTGGACTTCACTTAACCTAGGCTCTAGGTTCAACTGCTCCAAGATTACCTCCGATCCCCTTTCGATTACATCACTAGAACTCAAAATTTCTGCTCCTTCTTCATTTGAAGCATTCAACAGCAGATTTACGACTGCTTGACGATGAATGTATGGTTTCATCAAGTTACTGTGGTAAATTTTGTTCGGTTGCCTTCCTAATTTCACTTCATAATGGGTATCAGAAAGCTTTGATATTACTTTGGAGGGCCCTTCCCAATGAACCTCAAGCTTGTTCTTTTTGGACGGCCGCAGCAGCAATACCTGACTACCTACTTCAAAAGCACGCTTCTACGCCGATTTGTCGTAGTACTCCTTCGACAACACTTGTGCAGCCTTCATATGGCTTTCCACTAGATCTTTCGTTTTTCCAAGCCTCTGAAGGAGGTCTAGAACATACGCAACTACATTAGGGAAACCCTCCCAGGACTCGCGCAGCATCCGCAATGGTGTTCTCAAACTCCTGCCATACACAAGCTCTGCAGGGCTAAAACCAGTGCTCTCATGAGGAGCTGATCTCAAAGCGAACATAGCGGGAGGAATACACGCTTCCCAGTCGCATTTGTGCTCGTAGCAAAGAGCTCTCAATATTCGTTTCAGAACGGAATGCATACGCTCTACCGGATTAGATTGCGGGTGATGGATCGAACTGTCCATTACTTTTATTCCACATTTATTCATAAAGGTAGAGGTAAGTCAGCTGGTGAAGACACTACCATTATCGCATTGGGTTTCAGCAAAAAATGCGACGCGTACAAATATAGATAACACTGCATTCATGACATGAGAGGAATTGAGCTCCTTAAGTGGTATCGCTTCGGGGAATTTTGTGGCTCTACAGAGAGCCGTTTGGATGTGACAACCTTGCCTTGACTCTGGCAGTGGCCCGACGATATAAATTACTAGGCGCCGAAAAGGTTCTGTGATGATTGGCACAAGCTTCATGGGTGCCTTCCACTTGTCCATGGATTTCCCCACTCTCTGACAAGTGTCGCATGAGCGTACAAAGTCTTCGATATTCTTCCAGCATTTCGGCCAATAAAACTCAAGGGAAACTCTAGCCTTGGTCTTTTTTATGCCGAGATGCCCTGCCTATGCGTTTTCATGCGCCAGTTCCAATAGTTGGCGACGATACTTTTGCGGCACCAAGAGCTGCTCATACTTGCGACCTTGCGCAGTTGTGTAGCTCCGATACAGGAGTCCTGCTTTCTCAAAAAGGAAACATTCTTTTTCTTTTTCCCAAGTTTACGCTTTCCATCAGCGCTTTAATCGAGAGGTCCTCATGCTGCTCTCGAATGAGCGTTTCTCGATCAACCCTCGACAGCTTACTCCAACTTTCCGCTACAGGCGAGAACGTTGCACCCCTCTCGCTCTGACTCAATGGCGCCATGTTGTTTCTCCCTGCTACGGAAACCGCGCCAGTCACTTCGGCGACGGGCCGCTCGAGTGACTGCTCACATGACTCACACGGAGAATTTCCTCTCTCAGGTTCCGTCGACTCGCCGCCAGGGTCACTTGATGGTTCACCACATTGAACAAGATCAAGCTCCTGCGAAAGCTTCCGCGCTTGCGATCGCGTGAGGGCCATGTACGCTAAGTAGGGGAAGAACGATTTACCCTGCGCTTTGAGAAGCTGCTCGGAATTGTTAAAGAAAAGATAAGGAAAACGATCGGGAAGCACGGCAGACACATCCGCTTCGGTGCGAAGCTTACCGAACGGGCCTTCAATGACAACAGTAGCGATTGGTAAGCAAGCACTCTGCTCCTCGGCGACTTGCCTGATCCACGCGCATTCTCCTGTAAAGTCATCTAGAGATAGCAATGAAGGATGGACAACGTCCATGGTTGCCGTTGAGTCTCGAAGTACTTGAGACGTTTTCCCATTCACACTAATTTCTTGGAGATACGGCTCTAACAACCACATGTTCTTTTCCGATTCTCGGATTGTTGCAAAAGCAAACTTTTGCTTACAGTTTATCACGATGTGCCCTTCCTTTTTGCAGTTGTAGCAGATTAGCGGCTTCCGTGATTCAAACGCCCGTGTGGTATCAGTGAGTTGTTTAGGAACCTCACTCGATTTCTCCGCTTCCGTTTGCCCTTCCCCTACAGTGTCCTTCGTAAGAGATGGGTCCTTCTTGAAGTTACGGTGCAGAGCGGGTTTCCGTTGATCAGGTTTCTTTGAAAAGCCCTCTTTCCTTTCATCCTTTTCAACGCGCACTGCCCTGCTAAGCAACTTTCGGTGAGTATAATACTCCTCAGCTAACTCTGCTGCCTTGTTTAGCTGTACTTTACTAAGTTTGTCCTGCAACCAAAGCTTGACATCCTCCTCGATGCAGTGGTAGAATTGCTCCAAAGCAATGCATTTCACCACTTTATCGCAATCGTCATAAACACCATCGCCCTGGAGCAATTCAATTAAATCGGCTTTAAGACGAAACGCGAAATCAACGTGTGACTCATTCCCCTTTTTAGCGTACCGGAACCTCTGCCTGAAAGCCTCGGGTGACAACTTATAACGTCTCAAGAGCACTTCCTTAACCTCTTCATAGCTCTCAAACGCTTCCCTCGACAAGCAAGTTATCGCGTCGGACACTTCGCCGGGAAGAAGAGCTGACAGGTTGTGAGCCCAAAGAGGCCAGTCCAAAGCATTTCGCTCACAGACGTGTTAAAACTTGACGAGATACTTTGCCATGTTCTCGCCTACTACGAACGGTGCCAGTTGATCGTGAATTCTCTGAGCGCTGACCTGAACTGTCGCAGAACCTACGCTAGGCACCTGCGAACACTGTAGGATTGCCAATTCTATTCGTTTCAACTCAAGGCGCTCTTGTCTCTCGGCCTCTTCACGGCGTTCTCGCCTTTCAGCTTCTTCACGTTCGCGAACTTCTCGCCTTTCAGCTTCTTCGCACTCGCGAGCTTCTACTTCTCGCCTTTCGGCCTCCTCACGGCGTGCTTTGATATCCGCCCAGGCCTCATCGACTTCCTCAGCCGACACTCCTTCATGCTTCATTATCTCGAGGATCGCTTGCTTTCGTTTCGCACGGCCCAAAGTAATGCCGAGTTCCTCACAAATTTCGATGAGTTCCTTCACTTTAAGGTTCTACATCGTTCACACTAGCCTCTTGCTGTTTGCCCCTGTTAAGAATCTACTTGCCGTACCCACTATAAGTCTACTAGCAAGACGCACAAGCAATTTTAACACTGCCGTGTTTACACCCTCCACATTAACTTTGGTTTGAAAGCGCTCTGACTTGGCTTGAAACAATCAAAGCTCCCTCACCAATGCTTCACACAGCCCTTCTCTAAAACTACTATAACCTGAGCTAGAGTACTCTGGTGAACTGAGGAGAAAACATCAGGCACTCACCGCATCGATGCCCCTGACGTCGGCCGATCCCGCAGCTGCCAACCACTGTTACGGAAGACGGCGACGCCAACATGGTCCCAAAGGCGCTGCTGCTCCGATCTCCGCCGACACTGTCACCAGCCGTTTGGTAGCGTAGGTTTCTGAGCTCGCGACTGCTTCTGCGCAGAGCTGACAGACGAGTGGACGAGACGACGGTGAGTTAACAAGGTTTATGTACAGCAAAAAAATAGAGGCGTTACAAATTCGGCACTGGGGCCGACAGTTTCGAGACTCGATGGGCCGAGCTCTCTTTTCCGACACATAGATCAACTGCTCGCGACGCGCCGCAGGGCTTTTTTTATATGCACCGGGTAGATTCTTTGAGTAACCAAATGTCCAACCAGAAGCGCCGCTGGCCGTGAGTTCAGCAGAACCCTCCAATGGGGCGCGCCGCTGGGCCGCGTCATCCTCATCGAATCCGGAGCCGCTGCGCGTGGTTGCAGCCAAGGACGAGTGACGTCGTTACGCATTGCGTAAAACTCGCCAGATAGGAAGGCGCCGATTACTTCGACGGGCTCGTGGGCTGAGGGGGGGGGCTCGCTGTGCGTGCGCGACAGAAAGGCACCGCCGCGTGATGACGCCGTAGAGTTGTTCGCGTCAGGCGGGCTCGCGTGCTATATATATATATATATATATATATATATATATATATATATATATATATATATATATATATATATATATATATATAATGTTAAGGCGTTTATTAGCCGGCAACGAGCGAGAATATACAATGGCGACAGTCACAGCCAAGCACGGGCTCTCAGCGCGAGCGGCGTCCTTGTTGGGTAGCCCCACTAGAAGGTACTCAAGAGTTCGACCCATTTCCGAGTTCGGAGGCTTCGCTACAATTACACCGGGGTCGAAGAGGGAGCCGCCTGGCGACCTAACAGCTCGTTGCTGTGAGCGGGTCATAATAAGCCTTCAGGCGCTCCACGTTGACGATGTCGCGCCCACGGCGGCGCATGTCCGAAGATTGTTCAACGGGTTTGATAAGATAGTTGACCGGAGATGTGCGCTCGATGACACGGTAGGGGCCGTCGTATTTGGGACGTAGTTTGGAAGAGAGGCCAGCTGCAGAGGTCGGGATCGAGAGCCATACAAGCGCACCAGGAAAGAACGTGGGCTCGGAAGTGGTGGAGCCATCACGAATACTCTTCTGCCGCTCTTGCTCTTGCGTCGTAAAAGTCTTCGCAAGCTCGCGACACTCTTCAGCAAGCCTGGCTGTCTAGGAAATAGGTGTACACTCAGATGGATCCGGCGTGTACGGGAGTATCGTGTCCATGGTGTGCGACGGGTGCCTTCCGTACAGCAAGTAGAAAGGTGAAAAACCAGTCCTGCTCTCAGGGGCGGTGTTGTAGGCGTAGGTGACGAAGGGCAGTATATTATCCCAATTAGTGCGGTTGGCAGCGACGTACATTGAAAGCATATCGCCGAGGGTGCGGTTAAAGCGTTCGGTGAGGCCATTTGTCTCTGGGTGGTAAGCAGTAGTTTTGCGGTGGACAGAATGGCACTCTGTCAGAATGGCTTCGACGACTTCCGACAAGAAGACACGGCCTCGATCGCTGAGAAGCTCTTGGGGTGGTCCGTGGCGCAGTATAAATCGATGCAGCAGGAAGGACGCAACATCGCGCGCAGTAGCCGCAGAGAGAGCGGCGGTTTCGGCGTATCGCGTTAAATGGTCAACGGCAACGATGGCCCAGCGGTTACCAGCCGAGGTCAGAGGAAGTGGTCCATACAAATTGATACCTACCCGCACAAATGGACGGTCAGGGCAAGGTAATGGTTGCAGACCGACGTGCGACATGTGGGCTGACGGTTTACGGCGTTGGCAAGTGAGGAAAGAGCGAACGAACTGCTGCACATAGCGGTACATCCCGCGCCAGAAGTAGCGTTGTCGAATGCGACGGTAGGTTTTGAATACCCCAGAGTGCGCGCATTGCGGATCAGAATGGAAGGATTCACATATCTCTGACCGCAGACTGCGGGGTATCACGAGTAACCACTGCCGGCCGTCGGCGTCGTAATTGCGTCGGTGTAAAAGGCCGTCACGAATGGTGAAATAGTGAGCTCGACGACGCAAGGCACGCATGGATGGCGTTGCGGACGGATCAGAGAGCAAGTCGATCAGTTGGGCGATCCAATTATTCTATCGCTGTTCGGTAGTGATGATGTCAACATCAATGGCAGAAACAGCAACCGAGGATACTGAGCCGAGCACGTCAGCTTCTGGCAGAGGGGAGCGTGAGAGGGCGTCGGCGTCAGCATGCTGGCGTCCGTTGCAGTAGAGCACGTGGATGTCGTAGTAGTAAGCGAAGAGCCCAACGGGCGAGGCGGCCTGAGGAATCTTTCAATGATGACAGCCAGCATAGTGCATGATGGTCGGTGACGACATCGAATGGGCAACCATACAAATAAGGTCGAAACTTTGTAAGGGCCCAGACGATCGCCAGGCACTCTTTTTCCGTGACGGTGTAGTTTTTCTCGGCTTTCGTGAGCGTACGGCTTGCATATGCTACGACATATTCAGGGAATCCGGGTTTTCGCTGCGCCAGGACAGCGCCGAGGCCTACGCCGCTGGCGTCCGTGTGCACCTCCGTTGGGGCTGTGGGGTCGTAGTGGCGTAGAATGGGAGGCGACGTCAACAAATGGCGGAGCTTCGCCAACGCGTCATCGCACTCGGATGACCACGAATTGAAGGGTCCGTTACTTCCAAGGAGCTTCGTCAGCGGTGATATGATCGTGGCAAAATTTCGTATGAAGCGTCGGAAGTATGAGCACAGGCCCACGAAACTACGCAGTTCTTTGGCAAATGCAGGTTTGGGGAATTCGGCCACGGCCTGAAGCTTGGCAGGATCAGGAAGAATGCCGTCTTTGGACACGACGTACCCCAGTATGGTGAGTTGCCGTGCTGAAAAGCGGCGGTTTTTCAGATTTAGTTGCAAGCCGGCATTGCTCACACGTGCGAAAACTTCTTTCAGACGTTGGAGATGCGTGGAGAAATCCGGAGCAAAGACAATGATATCGTCGAGGTAACACAAGCACGTGTACCATTACAAGTTGCGCAGAACGGTGTCCATCATGCGCTCAAAGGTCGCAGGTGCATTACATAGACCAAACGGCATTACGTTGAACTCGTACAAGCCGTCTGGCGTGACGAAGGCGGTCTTTGGTCGAGCGTCGTCAGCCATGGGTACTTGCCAGTACCCCGAGCGCAGATCGAGAGAAGAAAAAAAATCGGCTCCATGAAGGCTGTCAATCGCGTCATCGATGCGTGGCTGTGGATAAACATCCTTGCGAGTGATCTTATTGAGCCGTCTGTAGTCCACACAGAACCGCACAGAACCGTCTTTCTTCGCAACAAGAACAACAGGAGACGCCCATGGACTGTCCGAGGGCCGAATAACGTCACGTCGGAGCATATCGTCAACCTGATCATTAATTACTCGACGTTCAGCAGGCGACACGCGATGTAGACGTTGCCGTAAAGGTGGATGGGCACCAGTGTCGATGCGATGCGTAACAACGGACGTGCGACCGAGAGAACTTCGCCCGACATCGAAAGAAGAACGATATTCTTGCAACAGGTCCAGAAGTTGGGAACGCTGTACGGCCGTAAGGTTGTCAGCGATGGAGGGGCCAAATACATCAGCAGATGACGAATCAGAAGTGGAAACAGCATTGATGGTACACGACCTGGGACCGCGCGTGTCATCGGGTACGCCCAGGACTTGTGCGTCGTCGACTGGTTCCACTCTGCCGAGACATTCCCCTCGAAGCAAGGTAACAGCGTACGGGGACGGGTTGGTTACAAAAATAGCAGTGTTGCCCTGGTTGACCTGCACGGTCGCGAAAGGTACTAGCAACCCTTTCCTGCTGCAAGCGCGGTCAGATGGCGAAACAAGTCCAATGGTGTCGGAGAGACCAGCGCAGTAGACAGACACAGCCGTCGTCGAGTTTGGAGGCACTGTTTTATCGTCTTTCGTTAGAAACTTGCTCAGTGTCGGGGGACTGTCTTCTGGCGTCAAATGCGAGAAGGGTGAGAGCTCAATTTCGGCGGTGGCACAATGGATGACGCCGTCATGGCGGGAGAGAAAGCCCCATCCCAGGATGACGTCATGAGAGCATGCCTGAATGATGATGAACTGGGCGACATACAGAACGTCCTGGATGACAACGCGAGCTGTGCACCCTGCTGTAGGATGAATGCGATGCAAACTTGCAGTACGGAGGGATAACCCAGAAAGTGGCGTCGTCACTTTTCGAAGTAAGCGGCAGAGTTTTTCATCCATAACTGATACGGCAGCTCCAGTGTCAATAAGAGCCGATGCACAAACACCGTCCACAAGCACGTCAATGACATTCGAGGGGCTGCTCTGAGGGCTTTCACATTGCGATAGCGTCGCAGTCCTTGCCTCGGGGACTGCGACGACTAGTTTTCCCGCTCATGAGCATAAGAACTTGGCCGCACGGGGGACAGAGACCTACGTCGTGGAGACAGCGACCTTCGAGCAGACGGACCGGGGCGAGACGACAGTGGTACAGACGGCAGTTCGTCGTTATACGAACGGCTAAGGTGGCCAGCAGCAGGAGAAGAAATTGGAGCCGGCTGTACGCGATGGCAATAACGGGCCACGTGACCGGCGTAACCGCAGGCAAAGCAGATGGGCCGGTTGTCGGGTGTGCGCCATCTGTTCACCGGGGTAGGTCTCACCCATGTCGCAAGGGCTGATGGATGGAACGGTGGCTGCATGGTGGACTGAAGCTGAGGCTGAGGGGTTACGTCAACATACGTAGCGGGCACACCCGCTGCAAAGGACGGAGGTCGAGCGGCAGCTTCGGCGTAAGTCAGAGGGGCGGTTGCTGGAACGACTTGGGGTGGCCTGGCGACCACTTGCGCGTAACTCAGGGGCGCAGGAGCCGGAGGCTGTGGAGGGTGATACGCAGGCATCACCTCCGCTATTTCCTGTTCAATCGCTCGACGGATGGGAGGAAGAAGGGTAGTAGGCGATTGTTGAACAGTCGGTTGGTGGGCAAAGGGCAGGAGCGAGAACTGACGCGCGATTTCCTCACGGATGAAGGCCTTTAGGTCTGCCAACAACGCCACTTGGTTACAACTGGCCTCCAAGCCAGCAGGCGTTGCAGCTCGTGCTGTAGAGCGGCGGGTCATCGAACGCTGCCGGCGGAGCTCCTCGTAGCTCTGGCACAGCGTGATGACCTCAGCTACTGTGCCTGGGTTTTTGGCTAGCAGCATCGTGAAAGCATCATCGTCAATGCCCTTCATGACGTTCCGGATCTTGTCTGATTCGGACATGCTGTCGTTGGATTTCTTGCACAGGTCCAAGACATCTTCAATGTAACTCGTGAATGATTCACCGACCTGCTGAGCGCGTTCGCGTAAGTGCTGCTCGGCTTGCAGCTTGCGAACGGCGTTCTTTTTGGGCAGACCCACTAGAAAGCACTTGAGAGTTCGACCCATTTCAGTGTTCGGCGGCTTCTCTACTATATATATATATATATATATATATATATATATATATATATATATATATATATATATATATATATATATATATATATATATATATATATATATATATATATATATATATATATAACGAATTCTGTCGCAGGTGCCTTTGATGTTCCTCAAGTCAAATCTGCCCTACCAACTTCGCTGCCTGAAAAGTGTTACAACAGCCCACACACTACCAGCTGCCAACTGGACACTACATCAATTTGTGTAGAAAACCGGCATAATGTTGAAGAAGCGCTCCCACCTCAGCACGTTCCAATACAACCGCAGCAACGCCAGCAAAAGCGGGTCCGAGGATTCGAGACACTCCAACGGATACGCCAACAAAGACGACGACGCAAAGCGAGCCTCTTAAAGCAAACTCAGGACGTGAGGCATATACGTCACAAACACATTTCGCACAAGAGATCAAAACTGCGCCTACCATTACGGCTTTCAAACCACAAAAAACGACGAAGAGGACGAAAAGGCATCATCTGTAGAACGCAGAGACCAAGACACCATTCCGTCAGCCACGACCATCGCACTCACAAACTGAAAGCACAACGTCTGTTCCCGCCACGACACACAATTCGATACCATCAACATCCGAACCCGAAATACTACAGGGACTCCCAACCTTGTCCGTTCCTAAGAACTCAACCGATGTCATCACCAGTACAGATCTCCAGGGTGTGGTTATGCCATCCAGGACGGAACAGCCAGCCTTGTCCACTCGAGTTCTCTTAGATATGGCCGGACTGCTTCCCTCTGCTGTAGATTTTTTGTGCGAGTTAAGGAACTCCCTTCTGAAATGGAACTACGGTGCATTTTGACATTTTTCGCTCGCTTTAACACCCGTTTTTGTTGTTTTGTTAAGTGCCTGACGCGACTTCTTCCGGAGGGAGGGAGAATCATGTGACGTAAGAAGGTAGCGATGGTTGGTAGAAGCCGAGGAGGAAGAAGTCAGAATGGAATAAACATGAGGTGTGAGCCAGGCCATGTCTGCCATTCATCATAGCGTTATATATATATATATATATATATATATATATATATATATATATATATATATATATATATATATATATATATATATATATATATATATATATATATATATATATATATATATATATATGTGTGTGTGTGTGTGTGTGTGTGTGTGTGTGACGCAGAAGGCGTGATGGCTGTACGATGAACCATTTATTTGTCTTCGTCTTCCTCCTTCTCTACCACTCCACCACACCGTTCTCCCCTCCCCCGAGAGAGACGTAGATGCAGGGCGGATGATATCGTTTAAGTCTCCTGACATGAACGATGTCAGTCTGGCGACCGAGTGGAGCCACGCTGCGGTCAATCTCGTAGTTAACTGCCGAAATCTTGCGTATGATCGTATAGGGTCCTGCCATGATTGCGCTGAGTTTGCCGCGGTTCGGGTGCCAGGGTATTTCATATATAACAAAGTCTCCCACTTGAAGCTCCAATGGAAGGAACTTCTTGTCATATATGATCTTGTTTTTCTCGTGATATGCTACTGAATTGCGGACTGCGTTTGTACGAGCTTCCTGCAGATTTTCGGTAACGCCTGGAAGAAGATAGGGATACGATGGTATGTCATACATAAGAAAGCAGGGTGGGTAGCCTGTGACTTCGTGAGGCGTTCTATTGTACTCGTCGACAACGTCCGAGAGGAGACGCGGCCACGGTTTTCGGGGTTCATCGTTTATCTTGCATCGGAGGCGAGTAACGATCGTCTGATTAGTGCGCTCGTTAGGCCATTACACTGCGGGCGTTGTGAGCTTCTTAAAAGCTAATGAATATTGTTGTGCTTGAGGAACTGCTTAAATTTGCCGGCAGTGAATCCTGTGCCGCGGTCGGAAAGGAACTTCCGCGGCTTTCCAGCAGCGAAGATACTTTTCAGGCAAGAGATGTACGCGTCGCAAGTCTCATTCTTGTGTGCGAAAGCCCAGACATAACGGGTGGCATGATCAACGCTAAGTGAATGAATCTTTTGGATGAGCCGTAGTTGCCAAAACTCCGATAGTGTCCATGGCCAGAAGATAAACGGTTGTTCCGCTGGTGGCAAAGACTCCAAGGAACCAAATCGTTTGTTCTTCGGTTTCTTGCAGCGCCGGCAGGTATCGCAGTGGCGTATGTACTCGCTCACGTCGGTGATGATGTCGGGCCAATAGTACTGTGGAGAGAGAAGCTGCAGCGTCTTCTTTACCCCGACATGACCGAAAGCGTCATGAGCTTTTTGGAGAAGAGAAGACCGGAGGGCAAAAGGCACATAAGACTTTTCGTATTCCCCTGCGTGTCACTATACTCAGTCCGTTCTCAATGGTATGCTTTCCGAGTGGTTTGTCGTTGTCATGCTCTCGCAGTTGCTCAGCAGATAGGAGTTGAACTACCGAGCTTCGAGATAGTGCATCAGCTTCAATGTTGTCAATGCCCTTTTGGTGTTTGATGTTCACGTCGTACATGGAGAGTTTCAAGGACCACCGGAAAAGTCGGCCCCGGGGATTCTTGATGCTTTTAATCCATTGCAACGCTGCGTGATCTGTGATCACAGTAAAAAATTTCTCGTGTAGATATCAGTGTCATTTATCGATGGCGTCAATAATTGCCAAACATTCGAGTTCTGTGATGGCGTAATTTCGTGTTTTAGTAACTTCCGTGAATGGTATACGATTGGGTGCTCTCTACCTTCATCATCACCCTGCTTCAAGACGGCGCCGATACCTCTGTTGGATGCATCGCAGTATAGCACACAAGGCTTAGTGGCATCGTAGATGTTGAGGATTGGCTCTTCTGTCACGCATTTCTTGAGCTGAGTGAAAGCCAGTTCACACTCCGCATCCCAGTTCCAGGTGGCGTCTTTGCTGAGCAGGCGCGTCAGTGGGTGAGCGATTTGACTGAAGTGGTCGATGTATCGCCGGTAAACATTGACAGTGCCGAGAAAACGCTGCAGCTCTTTAGGGCGTGATGGTGTTGGAAACCGTACGATTGCGTCCACGTTGCTTTGCTTTGGAGTGACGGTGCCATGCGAAACCTTGTGTCCCAGGTACTCAATGGAGGTTCGAGCGAATTGACATTTCTTTAATTTCAGCTTGACGCCTTCGCTTTTGAAAGCTTTCAAAACGCCCTCCAGATGTCTCAGATGGTCTGGAAACGTGTCAGAGTAGACAACAACGTCATCGAAGTAATTCGTGACGTTCTGCAAACGGTGTTTTGCCAATACGAATTTGACAGCCCGTTCGAAGGTGGCCGGAGCATTCCGAAGGTCAAAAGGCATGACGAGCCACTCGTAGTGACCGATGCCGTCATCAGGGTGAATCTTCACGTGCCAGTAACCTGACGTTATGTCTAATGTCGAGAAGTACGTAGATTTCCCCAGAGAATCGAGAACGTCATCGATACGAGGGATGGACTGATAATCAGGCACCGTCAATTCGTTCAGCTTGCGGTAGTCGATGCAGAAGCGCGTGCGTCCTTCCCCTTTTTTCTCTGCCAGAAGGGCTGGCGCAGCGTATGGGGAGGTAGATAGCCGTATGACACCTTGCTTGAGAAGCTCATTGATCTGTCTGTCCATTTCAACGCTGTCAGTTTCTGAGCATCGATAGGGAGCTCTACGAATGGGAACATTGTTGTTGAGATGAATGCGATGCATTTCGCCATTGATGCACCCAATGTCTGTCTGTGACTTGGAAAAAATGTCATCGTACTTGTGGATAAGCTGCTTCAATGCCAACTGTTGAGTTTTATTTAGATGTAGTACATCACAAACTTCAACACCTTGCAAAGACGCGCCCTTGTTAACCGTGGTTTGCTTCTGTGTACGAAAATGGAGGATGTCTTTCCCTTGGCGTAGAGTCATAGTGTCAAGGTCCAGCGACAAGTTAAAGAGGCAAGCACTATCCAAGCCAAGAAGTAAGTTGCTCTTCATGCCTTGTAGAACATGAGCCTGAATTTCTCTTGTCACTTTTCCTATCTGTACCCTTAGATTAACGCGACCCAAAGTTTTGGTAGATGATGTGACTTGTTGAACTGAAATGCATGAATTCTTCATTATTTGCAGGTGAAGTGCCTTCAGCACTGCTTCGTTGATACAGGTAATCGTAGCTCCGGTATCAAGTGTAGCGCTGACAGGGTACCCGTTAATGAGGGCATCAAACTGAATTACATGAACTCTGGGTCGCCCTCCTCGTTTCCCTGGTTGGTGGAGAGGGCGGAAATGCTTGCGCGTCGAGGGCATTCATTATGCCAGTGCATCTGTCGGGGTAAGCCATCCATCGCGCAGTGTTTGCACTCACGCACGGGTGTTCGTACCGGGGAATTACGTGAACGCTGACGAGTTCTGTCACTTTTTAAGTTAATCTGTGTATTCCGAGCTGGTGGAAAGCGATGTAACTTCATTCTATGCATGGTTGACTCTACACGAAGTGTAGCTGTAAGCCATACCTCTGGTGTAGACGAGGTAAGCCCAGCAAGCGCCATCTCCATATGCGCAGGAAGGCCGTCGATGAGCCCTGATATAAGGTGCGTGTCCTTTAGGTCGGCGAGGCGTCCGAGAGACATTTTTTCATTATAGTATTCCTTCAAGCTCTGGCCTGTTCGCAACCGGCAATGAATGAATTGGCGAAAAGGATCCGCGACGCCGCTCGTAAAGCGTCCCTTCATGCGTTCACATAAGCTCTCCCAAGACGCGTCTGTGTCCAAAAACTCGGTGAGAAACCATCGGAAAGCCTCACCTTCAAGGTAATCGGAGAAGTAGCACAGCTTGTCTTGCTCCGTCTATGCTGCGGCCGCAGTCCTCACCTCAAAGAGCCGAAGCCACTTGTCAAAGGGGACGTCCGTAGATGCTCCCGAGTACTTCGGGATGTTGATGACTTTCTTGGATGTGGCCATGATGAAGGGCACGGTAGAGCCTGTCGACTAGTGTGACGCAGGAGGCGTGATGGCTGTACGATGAACCATTTATTTGTCTTCGTCTTCCTCCTTCTCTACCATTCCATCACACCGTTCTCGTGTGGTTCGTCACATATATATATATATATATATATATATATATATATATATATATATATATATATATATATATATATATATATATATATATATATATATATATATATATATATATATATATATATATATATATTATTTATGTATTTATTTATTTATTTATTTATTTATTTATTCTCGTTCCATCTTTTCATCTGTACATACTGATCATCACCACTCTAGTTTAGGTTGTGGGGCACATACTCGAGACAATAAAGAAGAGCCTTGAGGGTACTGGACGCCATCTTACAAGTGGTGGAGAGTGCTGCCCGATTCCTGCGTCCTCTCGTGCTCTCGTACAACCCAAGCGTCTTCTAGAACACATCCCTGGAGCTCCGTTCAGGCCGCCGCTTAAACGACCTGGGTTCGGTAATGTCGCAAGCCGACCAGCCCAGCCCAGCAGCTGCGCCACCGCTCCCACCGCCAAGAAACCCTTCTCACCTGGTCACCAGCCGTCAAAAGGATCCTCCGCTGTTCGCAGGGCTTCCGGGTGAGGACGTAGAAGACTAGCTCGAGGAGTATGAGCGCGTGAGTGCCATCAACAACTTGAATGAGCCTGCGAAACTCACCCACGTTGCATTCTACTTGAGCGGCGTCGCAAAAACGTGGTTTTTAAACCACGCTACAAATTTTTTGACATGGGCCGCCTTTACGTGCCAGCTGCACCAGATTTTCGCCAACCCGTCGGTGCGCTCGGATATCGCCAAAAAAAGGCTTGGTGCACGTGTTCAACGCCCCGGCGAGTCTTACACTTCTTACATTGAAGATGTTCTCGCCCTTTGCCGCCGCATCGACAACCATATGGCGGAAAACGACCGTGTGCGCCACCTGCTAAAAGGCATTGCCACTGTCGCTTTTAATGCGCTTGTGGTGCAGAATCCCCAGACCGCATCCGATTTTGTAGCTACCTGTCAGCGCCTCGAGGAGCTTCAAACCACTCGGGTGTAACCTGATATGCCTGATCTCAGCTCGAGTCATGACACAATTGAGCTGCGTGCATTGATCCGCTCTATCATCCGCGAGGAACTTCATGCACAGCCTTCACCTCGCCACCTTGATATTCGAACGACGCCACCTGCTACTAGTTTACGCGACGTCGTGAGGGAGGAACTGGCCTTGATCACAGGCACACCAGTTCCGAGCTCACATCTCGTGCCCATGCCAAGTTATGCTCACGTTGCTGCAACGACGCCTGCGCCCCACCAAAGCCTGGCCTCGATGACTGTCACACCTGTTCCGAGTTCATATCCTGTGGCCATGCCAACTTATGTTCAGGTTGCTGCTAGGACACCTGCACCCCAGCAAAGCCCAATGCAGCTACCAGCGCCCGATGTGCATGGTTCGCTCAACTCGCTCGCACCGCGACCATCTTCCCAGCCTTACAACACCTGGCGCACTACACGACCGACTTGCTTTTATTGCGGCATCCGTGGTCATATTTCAAGGTTTTGCCGACGCCGTCAACAAGACGAAAGACGAAGCTACGATGACTATGAACGGGACGACTTCTACCCAACTGGACCACCCTATCGCCGACTATATAGGAACAGCACACGCCGGTCGCCGTCTCCGCAGAACTTTGCCTCAGTTGGCACTTCCCGTTTCTCACGTCGTCGCTCACCTTCACCGATGCGGCGTTCCGACCTTTTACTTCGATTCCCGACCGCCAACTGGAAAACTAAACAGTGCAGCTTTGGGAGGGAAAGCTGCATCTTTCGAACTGCGTCAAACTCCTCCAGACCGCCCATCAAATGTTTTATTGGTGTATATTGAAGGTATACAGACAGAGGCACTAGTAGACACAGGCGCATCACTTTCCGTAATTCGTGCAGACTTTCGTGCCCGCTTGAAAAAAGTTAGGACGCCATACAATGGCCCTCCCCTTCGTTGCATAGATGGAGTCCCTATTCAGCCTTCAAGTGTTTGTACAGTCCGCGTTTTCGTAGATGGCATCCTTCATCACATTCAGTTTTTTGTACTTCCTTTGTGCACTCACACAGTCATTTTAGTATGGGACTTCCGTTCTTCGGCATCAGCTTTCATATCGTGTCGTCAGCGAGTAATTCATATGTCAGCTAGTGAGAGTTCATCCGATGTCGATCCATACAGCTTCCGTTTCGTTGCTGCCGCGGATTGTTTCATTTCGCCAGGAGATGAACGAATTCTCACGATCGCTTCGGATACTATAGTTAACGGTGACGTGTTCATTGCTCCATCAGTTCGCTTCAAACCTGCGGGGCTTACCATTGCACCCGGCCTTGTGCGGTTTAACGACGGTAAGGCATTGGTCACCGCCTTGAACCGAACTTCTTCGCCAGTGATGCTGGCCCAGGGAAATGCTGTGAGCTGCTTCGCTGACAGCGAGCTTTTTTCGCTGGTTCCTCTTCACGCAGAATCACCGCCTTTGTCTGCTACAACCGATACCAAGGCAACCACTGCTGCTTTAAATGCTACCATAAGTCCTCACCTCACTGCTAAGCAAAATAGAGACCTCTTAGACCTTCTCCAAAAGCACAGCTTTTCGTTCGACGTACATTCCAAAGTTTTGGGCCGCACCTCTGTTGCAAGGCACAGCATCGAAACCGAAGGCAGCTCCATTGTGCGCCGCTGCCCATACCGCCTGTCTTCGGCGGAACGGCAAATGATTGAGGAAAACGTCGCCGACATGCTCAAACGGGATATTATTCGACCTTCATCCAGCTCTTGGTCGTCTCCTGTGGTGTTGGTCCGGAAAAATGATGGCTCTGTCCGCTTTTGTGTTGATTACAGAGCGCTCAATGACATAACGAATACAGATGTATATCCGTTGCCATGCATAGATGATGCCCTGGACTCCCTACAAGGCACAGAATATTTCTCCAGCCTTGACCTTCGATCCGGGTATTGGCAAATACCTATGCGCGAAGCAGACAAGGAGAAAACACCGTTTGCAACGCCTGACTGGCTTTACGAGTTCAACGTCATGCCTTTTGGCTTATGCAACGCTCCAGCAACATTCGAGTGCATGATAGATACTGTCTTACGTGGTCTCAAGTGGAAAACCTGCTTATGCTATTTGAACGACATCGTAATTTATTCTTCTACTTTTCCTCAGCACCTTAAGCGCTTGGACGAAGTTCTTACGTGCATTTCGAACGCTGGGCTTCAGCTCAATACAAAGAAGTGCCACTTCGCCAGCAGGAGCATCAAAGTATTGGGTCACCGTCAGCAAAGATGGCGTTCGACCCGACCCCGACAAGGTTGCTGCCGTAATTAATTTTCCACGTCAGGGCAATCAAAAACAATTGCGAAGTTTCGTGGGCCTGGCGTCTTACTTCCGCCGCTTTATCAGTCACTTTGCTGCCATTGCGGGGCCGTTACACAAGCTTCTGACGTCAGGAACAGCCTTCACTTGGACTGACGAGTGCGAGTGTGCTTTCCAAGCCCTCAAACGTGCTTTGACATCAGACCCCGTCCTCCGTCACTTCGATGAGAGTGCACCCACTTTCCTTCCCACAGATGCCCGCGGCCACGGAATCGGTGCCGTCCTCCCCCAGCACAATGACACTTCACGTGAGCGAGTAGTTGCGTATGCCAGCCGCGCACTAACACCTGCGGAGCAGAACTACTCAATAACAGAGCAGGAATGTCTTGCTGTCGTATGGGCCATCCAGAAGTTTCGACCTTAGCTGTATGGACGCCACTTCATTGTGATTACCGACCACCATGCCCTATGCTGGTTGTCCTCGCTGAAGAATTTGTCTGGGCGACTCGGTCGCGGGATACTCCGTTTGCAAGAGTACACTTTTGACGTTGTGTACAGGTCTGGCAAACAGCATCAGGATGCCAACGCTCTCTCTCGCTGCCCTCTGCCACTTTCATCGCCAACCACGCACCCTCGATGCCCCTCAGGTGATCAAGCGGCTTCCTCTGCACTCACGTTATCACCCCTGGCAGTTGCTGGGTCACTATCTTTAAACAGCAGCGCTCAGTTTGCCGCGTGCCAACGTGATTACCCATACTGTAACCGCATCATCGGGTACTTGAATGACTCGCCTTCTCCACCTAATGTCAGACTACGTCGTCAGCTACGGCAGTTCAAGCTAGACAACAATGTCCTGCAGCGCTATACTACAATGCGGATGGGCATCGGTGGGTGCCAGTACTTCCCCGTTCACTGCGAAAACAAGTTCTCGAAGCACTCCACGACGACCCATCAGCTGGACACTTGGGATTCCAGAAGCCCTACAACTGCGTTAGGAGCCGTTTCTTCTGGCCTGGTCTTTCTAACTTTGTGGCTAATTATGTCGCTTCTTGTGCACTGTGTCAGCGCCGGAAACGACCAACTTCTGCTCCTGCTGGATTATTACAACCTATTCCATGTCCCGATACACCTTTTGTCGTTGTCGGAATAGACCTCGTCGGACCACTTCCTGTAACGCCAGCGGGCCACCGCTGGAACGTCACAGCCGTTGACCACCTCACACGATACGCGGAGACCGCTCTTTTACGCACTAGCTCCACCTCAGACGTTGCCGCCTTCTTTTTAGAAGCCATTGTGTTACGTCATGGTGCACCTCGCGCGTTGTTGAGTGACCGAGGCAAGGCCTTCCTGTCAACAATTCTTGACGAAATTCTAAAAACTTGTGGCACAGTTCATAAAACCACATCCCCTTACCACCCGCAGACAAATGGCGTGACAGAGCGATTCCACCGGACTCTAATCGACATGATATCCATGTACATCGGACTGAACCACGATAACTGGGACAAAATCTTATCGTTCGTAACGTTTGCACACAACACCGCTGTTCAACGAACCACCGGGTACTCACCTTTCTTCCTCGTCTATGGTCGGGCGCCGACATTCACTATTGACGCCTCTTTCTTCAATGTAACGACAAAAACATCCACGACTACGCCAGAACATTTCGTCTCCAGGCTCGCTGACGCACGGCAACGTGCTCAACTCAACACGGAGGCCAGTCAACTAGACGCTATGACAGCTTTCGTCGAGACGTCACTTTCTGTCCTGGAGATAAAGTACTACTTTGGACGCCCGTTCGTACACCCGGATTGTGTGAAAAGTTTCAGTCGCGCTTTCTCGGACCTTACGTTGTTAGTGAACGAACATCTCCTGTCAATTACCTTGTCACTCCCGTCGAGGGTTCCTTGGATCGTCGTTACCGTGCATCCGAGATAGTTCACGTTTCATGCCTTAAACCCTTTGTTCGCCGTACCTTTCCAGCCCTAGTCTCGGGCCGGGCCGGCCGCTCAAGTGCGCGGGGAAAATAAGTGTGAGCATCATTACTCGTTCCATCTTTTCATC
The DNA here is from genome assembly GCF_043290135.1 of Rhipicephalus microplus. Lineage (NCBI taxonomy): Eukaryota > Metazoa > Arthropoda > Arachnida > Ixodida > Ixodidae > Rhipicephalus > Rhipicephalus microplus. Next base: position 107,113,446 of record NC_134710.1, on the reverse strand, counting down.
TGTACATACTCATCATCACACCACTCCAGTTTAGGTAGTGGGGCATATACTCGAGACAATAAAGAAGAGTTTTGAGGGTACTGGACGCCATCTTACTATATATATATATATATATATATATATATATATATATATATATATATATATATATATATATATATATATATATATATATATATATATATATATATATATAAATGAGAGCACAAAAAAGAAAAAAAATTCAGAAAAATACTCCAGCGCGCGTATTCGAATTTCGCACCTCTGAAACGTGAGTGAAAGGCGTTAACCTCTGAGCCACGGAAGAGCATGGCCGTCAGTGTTCAAATACAAACCTACTTTAAAGCGAAAGCTGTTATCAGATAACCACACTCGGGTCTCGCGCAGCACCGTAGTTGTCCGCCGCCTCTACCACCGGTGTCCGTATTCACATCCAGCGAAATTAGCGAAAATATCTAGTACCAATGACACAGTGGGGCTCGAATCTGGGTCCGCTGGGTGCCAGCCCCGTATTCTGCTACTGAGCTACGCCGGCGCTTCAGACTTGCTGGCAAACTTGCCCTCGGCAGGCTCTATGTCCGGAAAGGAATCGAGTTATTACGAGTCGCAAAGCGTTTTAGAAGAGCGAACGAACATCCAAGTGTCACACAATACGAATGCTCCAACGCATTAAAAAACTTTGTTCTTGATCGCCTATTAACTGTGACGCATACCCACTTCAGGCATAATTAATCATCGTCGTCAGCCAGTGCATGAACGGTTGGCACAAATTTCCTCGCAATAGTTTAGCGGATACCACGCTTCTCAGAAGAATGACGAAGGATATCATAGTGAATGCCTGCCTACTAACGTAAAATTTTTATTATTAATGCCGTAGTAGGTACCCAGCAAGTGTGATTGCAGGAGTTACCAAACGGGTGTTCAGAAAAAAGCTCTGAAAGGCCGCTATTCTAGCTTTAGTTCTGACTGTGCTGCTCCTTCCGCGCAGGCCTGGCGTTTTTATACCTACCACTTACCGCTGGTGACGGGCATCTCAGGGGTTAACTATTGTGTTCTCAGCATTACCAGCAAGATGGCGCAATGAGCACGCCTCGCCACATCGTCACAACGCGCGGCGCACTTTCTCATCTCTCACGCGTACTTTGCCCCACGGAGAGGAGGGGTGGACGCTCAATCGCGCACCCTTATCTCGCGGTGGGGAGGATCGTATGTCTTGGCTGGCCTTTGGCTTTCACCGGAACGATTCTGTTGTAGTTACCGGGCGCACAAAAGTCACTGCAATCGTTGCACAGTCTCCATTTGCGAACAGAGCGTGCTTTTCAGGCACAGCAAAGTGACGACTGAGACGCTTATTCGCGTTCATCTGTATTTGTGAGTACGTTTCTTGCGTTATTTGTGCGTGAGAAACGCGGGGCACGTTTCGCTCTGCTAGCAATTCTGCGTGTGACCATCAAATTTGTTGGTATCGCGTTCATTGCTATGCCTTTGCGGCAAAGCTGTGACTTTTTTTCTTCTTTTTTTACTTCTCACGTTCTCACTTCTTCTTTTTTACTTCTCAGCCTCAAATCCCGGAAACTGTAAAACTACACTAGAAGCAGTGAGCTTTCAGTGAGCGTGTGTGTGTGGCTGGGTGGAAAAAGGGATCAATACAATACACTCAGATGAAAAAGAAGAAGAAAAAATTCGCTTTCACTTTTAATTCTTCTTAGGCTAATGCCTGAAATACGGTGTGCATTTTCTACAGATAAAGTATCGTCCGGGTTGAGCGGCTGTATTACACGGCTGAATTTCGCAGTCAACATGGGCATGACAACAATGCGCCGGTAATGAACATCGAGGCAGAAGACAAGTATCCCGCTTTTATAGTTTATCTGCTACCATGTGTTGTGCAACACACAACACAGCGTCCATACTTTTACATCTGGCTGATCTGCGCTGGTTACGAAAGCAGTGCACTGTCACAAGTGACGTCTCAACACGCCAGTCACCACACGAGAAGACCGAAGAAAATGAAAAACTTTCATAATTGTTCTGATTCAACGTTTTATGACTTGCTTCAAGCGCCTCAAAGCACCGTAGCTTGCACGTGGAAAGGAAAATGAAATACAGAAGGAAATACGGCATGAGTAAACGAACAGTGGAGTTGTTTGATTTCATTTTCTCATGGCATGTATTCATCTGTAGCTATAATTGGTTCATCATCGAAATGAGGCGCTGATCAACCGTATAATACAATATCAGGCATAATTTTATTGAATTTCAGCTTGCGTAAAACGCGTTACGACGTCAAAATAGTTACGCATAAAACCTGACGTGCCAGTATACAGTACAAACACTTTAGTCGGTTAATTGATTGATTGATTTGTGGGGTTTAACGTCCCAAAACCACGATTTGATTATGAGAGACGCCGTAGTGGAGGGCTCCGGAAATTTCAACCACCTGGAGTTCTTTAACGTGCACCCAAATCTGAGCACGCGGGCCTACCATATTTCCGCCTCCATCGAAAATGCAGCCGCCGCAGCCGGGATTCGATCCCGTGACCTGCGGGTCAGTAGCCGAGTACCTTAGCCACTACACCATCGCGGCGGGATACTTTCGTCGGTTAGAAAGTTATTGATGACTTACGCTAAGGGCTCGTGTATGTAGAGAACAGTTTCTATTAAAAATAGCGCCACTTCACCGGGAATTCCTCGACATTGCGTTGAAGGATACTGTTCGACACATTCGCTTTGAGAACATAAATTGTTGCAGGGACAAATCGTTGCAGTCACGCACGCACACAAACAAAGAAACACACACAAAATTGTGTGCAGAGTTCCGCATCAAGCGATGGGTGGGAGGGGATGAAATCTCATTACAGTGCAACCCCCCTAGCATAGTTTTGTACATCATCATCAACATCATCATCATCACCCTGACTTCGTCCACTGCAGGACAAAGGCCTCTCCCATGTTCCGCCAGTCAAATCGGTCCTGTGCTTGCTGCCGCCAATTTATACCCGCAAACTTCTTCATCCCATCTGCCCACCTAACCTTCTGTCTCCCCCTAACCCACTTGTTTTTTACAAGTTATAAATAAATGCAAAAAGTGAAATGAAGTGATGAGGTGCTTTCCACAACGGCCAGCCTGTTATCCTCGGCTTTCCAGAGTTATAAAGAGGAAGTAAACAGCGCTAGGAATGCGACATCAGGCGCCCCCGGCCGTCATTATCGTCAAAAACATGCACGTGGCTGTAACCCCACTTTTGAAACAATGGTGGTACAGGGTCCAACTGAGTGAAAGAGTGGAGCGGACATGGCCTATATAACTTATATAACTATGCATTATATAACTATGAGGGAGGGGGGTCCCGCAAGTGCCACCCCATGTGTTTGTATGTTTTTACAGATCACGAATTTACAAGACACGCTGATAACACATTCTAGAAATGCTTGTTCTTGGGCGAGTTGGCACTTAGGTTTTCTAAACATGAACAAGCACAAAACATAACCCGTACGTAACGTATAACCTACGCATGACGTGTATAAAACATAAACATACACAAATAAGAGACAGAGGGATTGAAGTAGCAAAGTAAACCGCCCCTGTCACGCAGGCAGAAACGGACGACGACGATCATGCGCGCTTCGCTCATAAAAATCAGTGATCAAAATTAAATGTAATAGCTCGCGATGACATATAGTGGCGAGAGAATGTGCCTTAAGTGCAAGACGTCCGTGGTTCGAATCCCGGTGCCATGCAATTCCCCACCGGAATCGAAAAAAAAGTGTCAGCACTCCATCACCAAAGATGGATTGGCCACCCTGGCACAGTCATCATCATCATCATCATCAGCCTGACTACGCCCACTGCAGAACAAAGGCCTCTCCCATGCTCCGTCAGCTAACTCTGTCCTGTTCTTGCTGCTGCCAATCTATACCCACAAACTTCTTAATTTCATCTGCCCACTTAACCTTGTTTCCCCCTAACCCACTTGCCCTCTCTGGAAATCCAGTTCATCATCATCATTATCATCATCATCATCATCAGCCTGACTACGTCCACTGCAGGACAAAGGCCTCTCCCATGTTCCGCCAGTTAACCCGGTTCTGTGCCTGCTGCTGCCAATTTATACCCGCAAACTTCTTAATCTCATCTGCCCACCTAACCTTCTGTCTCCCCCTAACCCGCTTGCCTTCTCTGGGAATCCAGTCAGTTACCATTAACGACCAGCGGTTATCCTGTCTACGTGCTACATGCCCGGCCCATGTCCATTTCTTCTTCTTGATTTCAGCTATGATATCCTTAACCCCCGTTTGTTCCCTAATCCACTCTGCTCTCTCCTTGTCTCTTAAGGTTACACCTACCATTTTTCTTTCCATTGCTCGCTGCGTCTCCTCAATTTAAGCTGAACCTTCTTTGTAAGTCTCCAGGTTTCTGCTCCGTAGCTAAGTACCGGCAAGATACAGCTGTTATATACCTTCCTCTTGAGGGATAGTGGCATTCTACTTGTCATTATTTAAGTGTGCTTCCCAAATGTGCTCCACCCCATTCTTATTCTTCTAGTCACTTCAATCTCGTGGTTCGGCTCCGCAGTTATTACCTGCCCTAAGTAGACATAGTCTTTTACAACTTGAAGTGCACTATTACCTATCTCGAAGCGCTGCTCTTTTCCGAGGTTGTTGTACATTACTTTTGTTTTCTGCAGATTCATTTTAAGACCCACCTTTCTGCTCTCCTTGTCTAACTCCGTAATCATGAGTTGCAATTCGTCCCCTGAGTTACTCAGCAATGCAATGTCATCGGCGAAGCGCAGGTTACTAAGGTACTCTCCATTAACCCTTATCCCTAACTGTTCCCATTCTAGGCTTCTGAAAACCTCCTGTAAGCACGCGGTAAATAGCATTGGGGAGATTGTGTCCCCCTGCCTTACACCCTTCTTGATTGGTATTCTGTTGCTTTCTTTATGAAGCACTATGGTAGCAGTTGATTCCTGTAGATTTCTTCCAGGATGTTTATATATGCTTTATCGACGCCCTGATTCCGCAGTGTCTGCATGACGGCTGATATTTCTACTGAATCAAACGCCTTCTCGTAATCTATGAAGGCTATGTATAGGGGTTGGTTATACTCTGAGCATTTCTCTATTACCTGATTGATAGTATGAATGTGGTCGATTGTTGAGTAGCCTGTTCGAAATCCTGCTTGTTCCTTTGGTTGATTGAATTCTAATGTTTTCTTTACTCTGTTAGCAATTACCTTTGTAAATAGCTTGTATACTACAGAGAGCAAGCTAATCGGCCTGTAATTTTTTCAAGTCCTTGTCATCTCCTTTCTTATGTATTAAGATGATGTTAGCGTTCTTCCAAGACTCTGGTACTCTTCCCGTCAGGAGACACTTCGTAAACAGAGTGGCTAGTTTTTCTAACACAATCTGTCCTCCATCTTTCAGCAGATCTGATGTTACCTGATCCTCACCAGCAGCTTTGCCTCTTTGCATGCTCTCCAAAGCTTTTCTGACTTCTTCTATCATTACTGGTGGGGTGTCATCTGGGTTACTGCTAGTTCTTATAGTATTAAGGTCGTGGTTGTTCCCAGTTAGTTACCCAGTTAGTTACCCTTAATGACCAGCGGTTATCCTGTCTGCGTGCTACATGCCCAGCCCATGTCCATTTCCTCTTCATGACTTCAACTATACTATCTTTAATCCCCGTTTGTTCACTAATCCACTCTGCTCTCTTCTTGTTTCTCAAGGTTACACCTATCATATTCCTTCCCATTGCTTGCTGCGTCGTCCTCAATTTAAGTTGAACCCTTTTCGTAATATTCCAGGTTTACGCTCTGTGTAGGTAAGTATGAAGCGGTAAGATGTAGCAGTTATGTACATATATAAACCTTCCTCTTCAGGGATAACGGCAATCTACCAGTCATGATTTGAGAATGCTCAGTGCCGAATGTGCTCTAGCTCATTCTTATTATTCTAGTTACTTCAATCTCGTGGTTCGCCTTAGCAGTTACTATCTGTCCTAAGTAGATGTACTCTTTTACAACTTCAAGTGCACTGCTACCTATCTCGAAGTGCTGCTCTCTTCCGAGGTTGTTGTACATTACTTCCATTTTCTGAAAAATAATTTTAAAGCATATCTTGCTGCTCTTATTGTCTAATTCAGTAATCATAAATATCAATTCGTCCCCTAAGTTCCTCAGCAATGCAATGTCATTGGATGCACGGGGTTACTAAGGTACTCTCTATTAACTCGTATACCTTACTCTACCCATTCTATAGTTCTCTGAAAACCTCCTGTAAGAAAGCGGCAAATAGCATTGGGGAGATCGTGTGCCTTTGTTTCTCTAGGTCTTCTTTATTGGTATTGTGTGGCTTTCTTTATAGAGCACTATGGTGGCAGTTGATCTGTTGTATATTTGTTCCAGAATGTTTATATATGCTTCACTGAGGCCCTGATTTCGCAGTGTCTGCATCACTGCTTATATCTCCACCGAATCAAATGCCTTCTCGTGATCTATGCTGGCAAATATAGTGGTTGGGTGTGTTCTGGGTATTTCTTCATCACCTGATTGATAGTATGTGGTCAATCGTTGAATAGAATGTAGGAAATTCTGCGTGATTCTTTGGTTGATTGAATTTTAATGTTGTCTTAATTATGTAAGCAATTACATTTGTATATAGCTTGTATACCATGCAGATCAAGCTGATCGGCCTGTGATTCTTCAAGTCTTTGTCATCCTCTTTCTTATAGATTAAGATGATGTTAGCATGCTTCCAAGATCCTGGTGACCTCCCCGTCAGAAGACACTTCGTCAATAGGGTAACCAGTTTTTCTAACACAATCTATCTTCCATCTTTCAGCAGATATGACGTTTTCTGATTATCCCCAGCAGCTTTGCATCTGCATTACCTCGAAGGCTTTTCTAACTTCTGACATTACTGATGGGATGTCATCCGGGTTACTGCTGGTTCTAAGAATATGGTCGTGGTTGTCCACGCTATTGTACATATCTTTGTAAAAATTCTCCGCTACTTCACCTATCTCAACCATATTGGTAGTTACTTTGCCTTCCTTGTCCCTTAGTGCACACATCTGGTATTTGCCTATCCCAGTTGCTTCGTTACCGCTTTCACACTTCTTCCGCTCTTTAGAGCATGTTAAATTCTCTCTATGTTATACCTTCTTACATAGAATACCTTACGCTTATTAATCAACTTCGAAAGGTCTGCCAGTTCTGTTTTGTCTGTTGTGTTTAAACCTGTTAGGCTTTGACGTTTCTTAATGAGGTTCATCGTCTCCTGGACAGTTTGCTAGTGTTCTGTCTAACTACTGTACCTCCAACTTCCACTGCACACTCCGTATTGATACACGTCAAATTATCATTCATTGCGTCAACTCTAAGGCTCCTTTCCTCGATAAGAGCCGAGTATCTATTCTGAAGCAAAGGCCTGAAAATCTGTACTTTCCCTCTCAGTTCTAGCTCATTGATTGACTTTTTGTGTATCATTTTCTGTCGTTCCTTCTTGTAGTCTAGGTGAATTCGAGACCTTACCATTCTATGGTAAACCTAGTGGCTAAATACTGGTGCAGTATCTGGCCCCTACCTTCCACATGTACGCCAATTGACCCTCGGTCTTCATTCCCCAGCGGCTGAGAAGCACCTGAACACGGTGGTGGTCATATCTGCGACGCAGCAGAGGGTGCTAAGAATGTCTGGGTCCGTTGCAACTTGAACTTGGCTACTTTTCATGCTAAAACCTTATCTAATTATGCAAATCTAGCTGTTCTATATGAGGATTTAGAACAGTGCTAAAAAGGATTTAATAGGGCCCACGGAGGATAGGAGGTCAGATGAGGCCTATACAGTGCTACAGAACAGGCACGTCCTTTTCCATCGTGACTTGACTGATATAAGAGAACTAGGGTGGGGTTTCTTATACACAGAAATATAGCTGATAACATGGATGACTACAATAGCAATAATGAAGGGTGGCAGGTATCGTAATTAGACTTAATTTAGAGATACAAGATGAAGGTGGTACATGCCTGCGCGCCTACATCCAGCCATCATGACGTATATGATGACGTGGAATCGGCAGTGAGTAAGGTAAAAACACAATGTACTATACTTTTGGTTGACTTCAATGTCAAGGTAGGAAAGAAGCAGGCTGGAGACCTGGCAGTACAGGATTATGGCATTGGTACTAGATATTCCAGAGAGAAGTTATTCGTAGAATTCGCAAAATGCTACTTTTTACGGGTCGTGAATACCTTCTACTGCAAATGAATGAACCGTGAGCGTACATGAAGGAGCCCTAATGGCGAAAATAACAAAAAAATAGACTTTATACTCAGTGCACACCCCGACATTGTGCAGGATGTGAAAGTGCTTGGCAACCTACGATGCAGTGACCATATAATCATAAAGTCTCGAATTTGCCTAGACTTGAAGAACGAATGGCAGGAACTGATACGGGAAAAGCCAATGATTGATCTAGCACTGAGAGGGAAGGTGCAATAATTCAGAGCTTCGCTTCAGATAAGATACTCAGCTATGAACAAGAAAACGCACCTTAGCATTGACGCAACGAATGATAATCTGACGAGTATCATTACGGAGTGTGCAGTGGAAGTTGGAGATACGGTAGTTGGACATGACACTAGCAAGCTGTCTCAGGAGACAAAGAACCTTATTAAGAAACATCAAAGCATCAAAGGCTCAAACACAACAGACGAAATAGAACTGTCAGAGCTTTTGAGGTTGATTAATAAACTTGAGATATCCGATGTAAGAAGGTATGACATAGGGAGAATTGAACACGCTCTAAAGAACGAAGGAAGCGTGAAAGTGTTAACGAGATAACTTGAGATAGGCAAAAACCATGTTGTATTCACTTAGGGACAAGGGAGGCAAAGTAATTACCAATATTGATGGGATGGGTAAAGTATCGGAGGAGTTTTACAAAAATATTTACAATAGCTAGGACAACCACGACCATAATGTTAGAACTAGCAGTAATCCAGATGACATCCCATCAGTAATGTCAGAAGTTAGGAAAGCCTTGGCGGGAATGCAGAGGCAAAGCTGCTGGTAATGATCAGGTAACATCAGATCTGCTGAAAGACAGAGGATAGATGATGTTAGAAAAACTGGCCACCATCTCTACAAAGTGTCTTTTGACGGGGAAGTCACCAGAATTTTGGAAGAACGCTAACACCATCTTCATTTATAAGAAAGAGGACGGCAAGGACTTGAATAATTACAGGCCGAACAGTTTGCTCTTCGTCGTATAAAATATATTTACAAATGTAATTGCTTACAGTGTTAAATATACATGAGAATTCAAGGATCAAACAGAACTTCATACAGCTACTCAACAATTGAACACACTCGTACTGTCAATCAGGTGATAGCGAAATGCTCAAAATAAACCCAACCACTATAATTGCCATCACATATCACGAGAAGGCATTTGTTTCGGTAGAGATAAAAGCAGTGATGCAGACGGTACGAAATCAGGGCGTCAACAAAGCATATATAAGCATCCCGGAACAAATCTACAGCGGTTAAACTGCCAGAATAGTGCTCCACAAAAAAAGCCATAGAATACCAATAAAGAAGGGTGTAAAACAAAGGCACACAATCTCCCCAAAGCTATTTATTGCGTTCTTACAGGAGGTTTTCAGAGGACTAGAATGGGAAAAGTAAGGGATACGAGTTAATGGAGAGTACCTTAGCAACCTTTGTTTCCGATGACGTTGCATTGCTGAATAACTCTGGGGACGAATTGATATTCATTATTACTGAATTGGAGAAGGAGAGCAGAAAGGTAGGTCGTAAAATTAATCTGCAGAAAATGAAAGTAATGTACCTTAGAAGAGAATAGTACTTCGAGATAGGTAGCAGTGCACTTGAAATTGTAAAAGAGTACGTCTACTTAGGACAGATAGTAACTGTGGAGCCGAATTACGAGATTGAAGTAACTATAATAATAAGAATGGGCTGGAGCACAGTCGGCAAGCATTATTACATCACAACTGGTAGATTGCCACTATCCCCCAAGAGGAAGTTAAGTTATACAACAACTCCATCTTAACGGTACTTACCTACCGTGCAGAAACCTCGAGGATTACAATTGAAGGTTCAACTTGAGTTGAGGTCGACGCAACGAGCGATGGAAAGAAAAATGATAAGTTTAACCCTAAAGTACAAGAAAAGAGCAGACTGGGTCAGGGAACAAACGTGTGTTAAGGACATCATAGTTGAAATAAAGAATAAGAAATGTTACAGGTCACGTAGCGCGAAGGCGAGATACCCGCTTGTCATTAGAAATCAGGGAATGCATTCCACGAGAAGGCAAGCGGGCGAAGGTGAGACAGAAAGTTAGGTGGGCAGGTAAGATTATGGAGCTTGTGGGTATAAAGTTGCAACAGCAAGCACAGCACCGAGTTGATTGGCGGAACATGGAAGAGTCCTATGTGCTGCAGTAGGGGCAGTCAGGCTGATGATAATAAAACGTAGTCAATCGCCGGAAACGTAGCATAAAAATGCATGAAACGGTTGCATGCAGCAAAACGTTTTAGGGGGCAGCGCTAAGGAACACAGTGCAGATACACATAGTAGACACCACGAGTGCAAATGTACAGCTGAAATTTATTGCCTAGTACCATTGAAAATATATATAGTATGTGTCTTAATCGCTCCAACATTCTATTTGATAATCACGCGTTTTACTAGAACTGACCAGCAGTAATACAAACCATCATAAGAATTTGTTTATCTAGCAAAGTAATTCAGAAGGAGCCTGCGTGCAGGAATGAAAGAGCACTGTAGTGTCAAACAAATAAACAAACAAAACGTAATGACTGATGGGAACCTCAGGTAGTTGAAGTAAAGTGGAGTTGAAGCTTAGCTAAGTCAGGGGTCGTGGTGTCTACTGTGTGTCTGTCCGTGCGTTCCTTAGCGCTGCCCCCCCCCCCCAAAAAAAACTTTAACGATGAACCAGCTCACCCAAACCATCGTCTGTTAGTATGCAGCAACGCCAAAGTCTCACGTAACTTAACATGTTCAGCATTTTGAACTCAAGCATCAACGAAAGCGTCGGACGCGTTACTTTTCTTTCTATGTAGCATTGTCGATCACAATAATGCGTTGAATGTCCCCACCCATGCCGTCACTTCTTTTTTCATTTATTTAATTACTTTTCGTGTGAATTCATTTATTATATGTGCGCGTGCAGTAGTTTGGCTTCACACTTGACACTCCGGTTACTAGTTGAATTTAGTTTACTGTTCCTCTGGTATCTTACAGCGTGCGTCGCATGTGCCCATGACATTCGCTTGGCTTAAAAATGCTTTATTGCTTTAAATATTTGCCCGACGCCAGCTACGCCCTCAAAACTTGAGTTTTCGACAGTGATCTTGTTGCTCAATACTCGTATCAAGTTACACTTACAATTTTGTTTAGGGAATGCTGTCGTACTTCCTATTCAGCATTCTGATCAATTGTGGGATTTCACCGGCTCTTAACAGGAGCATTTTCTTATCTACTCTTGATTCTCTGACCAAGGCCGTGCCACGGCTGAAACGTTAGGCAGGCATAAAAGTATTGCTCTCTCGTACTTGTACTCGCTTGTGTTTTTTTATATGTACCGGACCCCCTTAACTTCCTGCTATATATATATATATATATATATATATATATATATATATATATATATATATATATATATATATATATATATATATATATATATATATATATATATATATATATATATATATATATATATATATATATATATATATATATATATATATATATATATAAGGAAAGAAGGGTATACCTAAGGGCTCGTTTTTCTGTTTTACACAATATTAATGAGATCTAACAGACAATAATGCCAAGGAAAGTATAGAGGAAGACATTAGACCGAATTGTAATGTAAATATGAAGAAAAGTGGGTGAAAAGATAACTTGCCGTGGGCTGCGGATCCTGCCCACGGCAAGTTATCTTTTCACCCACTTTTCTTCATATTTACATTACGATTCGGTCTAATGTCTTCCCCTATACTTTCCTTGGCATTATTGTCTGTTAGATCACATATAATTATATATATATATATATATATATATATATATATATATATATATATATATATATATATATATATATATATATATAGAAGAGAGAGAGAGAGAAAGAGCGAGAGAGAGAGATGTTATGTTGTGTGTTGTTCTAGCTAATTGGGATCAAGATTTTTGAAAATGTGTGTTCTCAAAAAGGCATACCTGTTGTACATAGTCGCGCAACTCGGGTGGGCCAAAGGGGTACAAGCGACCCGGGCGCCACTTGGGAAGGGGCGCCGAGCCGAGCACTGCCCAGCATACGCTCGACGGCTTCCAGAGGACCCAAACATGGCAAGAGCGCCCCGCGTTCCGCGGAAAGGTCGCCCCTGTAGGTTTAAAACCAGTGGGGGCATGCTGCCACGCTGTTTCAACAGCACCTTTCTCGCTTTTTCCCTCACTCTGGAGACTAGAGACACATTTTACCAGTTAAATATTGCTCCTTTATTTTAATAAGCGAAACACAATCTTCTGTGGATCTAGGGCTCCTGGGAACCTGTGGCTCATATATGGACCTTTTTTATGGATGGGAGGATTTCCGTCTTTCTGGTATGTTGCACTAGATTACAAAAGCCGACGCCAGCGCTTCGGCAATGCATATCTGGGGGAGTGGGGGGCGTCACGCGCATTAACAACAGTCCGTAAAGGACTATGGTGGCGCCCAGGGAGCCTTGAGTGGAAAAGTCTGTAAGCAAGGAGCTCGTGGCTCCTTGCTCATAATCAAGCCCATGAAAAACAATGAGATGAATAGGTCGATGTAAGCCTGTTTCCACATAAGGAAGATTTTAATAATGAACTTAAGTATACAGTCTACTAGACAAAAACTTTCTTCTGGTTCTGTGTTCGCTTTATTTGTGATCCGGCATGTATTTGTATGTGTGCGCATATATATGTATACAAGTACATATGTATAAATATTGGCGCGGTGGAAGGTTGAACCACGTTAACTCCTTCTAGCTTGACCACTTATCACTTCCAATGTTCGTTTTCTTCTGTTTGGCTCGAACCACTATGGTTCTTCAGTGCGTATATAAACAGTAAAAATCTGCAAAGAAAAGCATGGTCCAGGGTCTCGTTGCTAAAGAGTTGCGATCGAGAAGCTATGTACCACTTCATAAGACAAGTCAGTCTCGAAGATTACGGCCAGCTTTCATGGGCAGGCGTCAGGACGTTAAGGATAGCAAAAAAAAAAAAACAATTATAGGCTTTCCTGCAATGTTTCGTTCTTATCTTACTCAAATCAGAAACACATGCTGCTTTCTTCCATCGAATTGCGTTATCTGTTTATCGGTAATTCCCCACGGTATTTTCGGTATTTTCCCCAATCAGCGTGCATATAGGATGGGGTTGACTATGAGTAATGACGTCCCAAGTAATTTTTGAGAAGACTTCGATGTGTTTGCGTCTGCACGTGTAGAGCGAAGTGTCACGTGTGAACTCACTCTCGCTCATCAAGTTAACATTTGCGTTCCTCGTGCGCAGACAATGTCGCCTTCTCGGAACTAGTTGTAGCAAACACGTGCGTGGGACTTCGGCTCATTGATTTTTGTAGGCAAGTTTTATCAGCCATGCGTCTTTATGCTCGTTATTCTTGAAGTAAAACTGTAAATAGAAGAATTCATTCTACTCCTCTCTATGCTCGGTGCATTAATTGTGGTACGCATTCACAGCGAAAATATTGGCCACGCTTTCCAAGCTCTTGTTGCTTTAAGATGCCAGTGCACATATACTGGTTGTGAAAGTAGGCTGGTTGAAGGGGGAAACACAGAAATAATAAAGCGCTTGGGCCACCGGCGCCCCGTCTTTAAAGCAAGGTGGCATGACATGATCGTGATGTCGTAGCATATGTCGACTGCAGTGCCCGTGTCTCTAGTGGTGGGCCTCGTGCACATTAGCACTGAAGAGATACAGAAAGTAAGAATGCAGTGGCAAATTATTCTATTGTGATAACATGCATGCCATTATTGCTGTGAACTGGATTTAAAGGGACTGTCTACCGTCCTTCATTGCTCTCCGGTGGTTTTGTGTCGCAATAAAAAGCGTACCATGTGAAGTGTCTAACCTTGCAGCGGTTTCTCTGGAAAATCCGTAGATTTTTTGTGACAGAATTTTTTTGTCCGCATTATGTCTCCTTCCATCGGTGGGATTAATGCCGTCAACACTGGTGGGTGCTGGTGAAAATAGAAAACTAAAGCCGCGTGCGGTTTTCGCAGGCTTCATCAAGTTGGGTTATTGATAAAACAATTACCTCAGTGGTCATTTGAGGCATGCACAAAATTTTGTGTTTTTCTCATGAGCGGTGGCGGACGCTGTGGTCGCGTTTCTCCGCCGTTTGTAGGCAGGCATGCAGGCAAGCGAACACACCGCCGGCAGCGCCACCGGGCGTCTATTTGAATGCGTGAAGGGGAAAAGCGAAAATTGGTCTCTGGCGCAATACAAAGCTGCCTCAAGTGAATAAAATACAAATTAAAGTCAAACATGTTTGTTTTTAAGCAAAATAATTTTACCTGCGCCGATTTCTCGTCCTACCTATAGATTGTTAAGATTGACCACAATCATTGTTGGGGGACGCTAGTGGTCACTTTTTATCGACTTTCAACATCAAGTTAGAATTTTAATTCCTTTTTTCTGGCACCAAAGCATGCCTGTTGCCACCAATTTGATGGACGATCTTTTCATTGGCGCCAAAATGAGAAAAAAAAATTTCTGAGCGGTAGATAGTCTCTTTAACAAGAGAGAAAATTGTGAAAAACAAAAGGATATGTACTATCGGTGTCCAATGAAATGCGAACAGCGGCAGAGTACTGAAAATTGCATAGTGTGCACCCTGCGGCCATCACCATTGTTAGGCACGCATCAGCCCTATTCGGCATCACTGCGCATGACCACGGGATTGACTGGTTGGGGCACACTGGATCATTGTTAATGCTTGCCGCTGTTCGCGTTTCATTTAATGGACGCCGACTTGACTATTTTGACGTTTCTCATAATGATCACGAATGCAGCCCAGGTGCGATTTGCCGAGAGCTATTCACCTTGATATCTTCCTGGTTCATTTCGTTTTGTTTTTTTTTTTCTTCTGCCCAATAACAGCATCCGGGTGTAGTCTAACTCCCGTGAAGTTGATGTCGTTTATACGAGCAAGCCTCGCAGTGATTCTGCGTCGTATTTCGCACGTGTTCTGCCACTCTGCAGCAGCAAACATGGGACTTGGATGGTTTTCATTTCATGTAACATTTCTTCTCACTGGTACCCTCCCACCTGCTCTTCGGATGCGCGCAGAATTCCAGGTACGGATTGAACAGCTCTGCATGGCTCTGCTCTCACTGCTCTGCCATGGCTCTCTTCGTGGCACGGCGCCTCTGCTCGAGTTCCCCAAAGTGGAATCGCCATTATTAAAAACGAAAAATCAAATACGCGAGTACATAAACAGCATTCGGCAATCTGACTCCTCGCTTAAACCGACGACAACGACGGTGCCGCTTCGTTCGCAGAAAGAGCTGCTGCCGCTACGAGAGCGCGGGGGATTAAAACAGACTCACTGAAATGCAATCCTGCTTCCGTGTGGGTATCTTCACTGCGAGGTTCAAAGTCTTTAACCACGTTCGTCGAGGCAATCATGAAAGTCACGGCTTCAATGCACCGTGGGCACGAAGCGGTCAATCGCACGCGTGGAAACGTGTAATGGCGCTTTCTAATTCGCTTTGAACAATCAGATTCGCGACGACCTGCCTTCAGTCAGCACTGAGTCGCAGGCGAGAGAAATTAAGTAAGAGATAATCGGTCTCCGCTTTACCTCATTTGTTAACTTAGAACACACGCACCCAATACTACACGCATTCTTCAATGCCTCTGCTCATTCCACGTCCACTTCATGTTTCTCGTTAGCGTACCTTTAAGGTCTCTGACTGACTGTGCATATCGAGTGCCCAAGCAGGACAGTTACACCACAGATCTGTACGCTCATGTTTTACCCATTACCTTGGGGTGGGCGGGGGGGGGGGGGGGGACGCGGTCACGAATATTTACTTCACTGTTGGCTTCAGTGATGCGGTAAGCTACAATGACATTTTATTTTCCGATAATAAAACTCAAATTCTGCGTTTGATGGCGCATGTGAACGTGCTAAGGTGGCAAACGGGTATCATTGTCATATGGTCGATATAAACTCCGGATGGGGCCCAAACACACACAAAAGAGGCAACGTTTCAAATGCCCAACACTGCATGCCATTTGAACTTTTTCTCCCCTCTTATATAGATGATTTATGAAAGCGATTCGTCACCAGGATTCTAACAACATAAAAATACCTCCAAAATTACTGAAATGTGGACGACTATCCTGAAATATTGAGTTTGTTTTGTGGTTAGGTATCAAAACATGTTAACTGCAGAAGTTCTCTCAAGGGGAAAAAACGCTCTAGACGAGTCTGTTTAGCTCATGACCGCACTTAATATGGAAAAAAACGCATAAAAAAAGTACGACGATCGAAGGCCGCGCTTTTCTGGCGAGATGGCTGAGTGCAAAGAGTTTGAGATGCCTGCAGATCTAGGACAGCCGAGGCTGGAAATTTGTGACGGGAGAGCGACAGCTCTTTGCGTAATTGGCGTGCACGATGTTATATGTCCAATACAAAGAACATGTTTTAAAGACGATACTCTTTTCTGGGAACCTTCAATGCGAAAATTTTGTTCTGTTTATCCGTCCTTAACGGTACCGTAAGCGGCTTGCGTAACCAGGACGTAGGGGCGGCGGTATTGCGCATGCGCGAAACCCCAAACATATGCGTCGCAAGATCGTTGGGGCGCTGGTATGGTGGCTAGAATTCTAGCCACCATAGCGCTGGGGCCATGCGTTCGCGCGGCCATATACATCGCTGCCACCACTGGCCTCCTAGCGAAGATAGGCTGCCCTGGCGCACATGCTGGCGCATCATGTTACCCGTGATGTCACTCACCTTCACGGCGAGAAAAGCCTAGGCTGGCCAGCGCCACCACTTCGACTTTTAAGTTTTAGGTACAAATATTATAGTGGATAGCCACTATACAAATATCATGGCACAAAGGCACCAAATCTCTGACAGCATGGATCGGTCGCCTTGTAAGGTCCACCTTCGCAGTAATTCACGGTATGCGCACTGCGGATACTCCAGCCGTCGAGTTAAAATAAGCCAAAGTGCGAGCACCAATAGCGATTACATTGTTTCAGCCAGATTACCAATGCTAGAATGGCCTGGAACATAGAAACTAAAAATATGCCAGCCCCCCGACCAGCTGAACCGGTGGCGCCATCTAGCGCGGCTCTAGTGAACCAGACAATCACAACATCGTTATTGCAGAAACATCGTGCATTGTACGTCTGGTGCGAAAACCGCACAGCGGCTTTATTACAAATGAGTAACTTTTTTATTCATTTTCACCTCAAAAACATTACGCGTAAGCCAACATGCTCATGACTGTGGTGGCACAAAGTGTCACAAGATGTCGACATTATCGTTATAGCAACCTTGTATTTTTCACTTTTTTGCGATAAAAAAAGTCTCGTGATTTTGCCGCAACGGTGATTCATTCCTATGTAAGGTAAATTCAGTTTAAATGCAGTTAGCATCACCATTTATGGTTTGCGAAAATGTAAAGGCATACATGTTTACGTATGATGAGCTCAAAACGTTGGAAGAGGCACGTTCCGGTAGGACGGTAAACGTAAACTGGTATCCGGTAACAGGTTTACGTAAAGAAGTATACGTACAAGCTAAAAGTTACACAGAGTTACACCGTTGCTCTGTCGTCGCGCTTGTCGGACTACGACCGGCCGTCTGCATTGCTTGGCATTGATGGTGCTGGCTTCAGTCGCAAGTGTAACGCATACGAAAAAGTTTTTTATAACTGTCATATTATTTAAAAATGACTTATTGATATTAGTTTACTTCATGTCACTATGTAAGTTTAATTTAACATTTTAAATCGTAAACATAATTAAATAATACTTACGCGACAATTAGGACGCTATGGCACTGCGAGCGCGTGTGACCTTCGTGCGGCTTGCGTTTGCGCGCGCGCCTCTATAAGGCATTCCAGTTGGGTATGGGTTGGGTACGCAACGCCGCGCGCCCCCAAGCCCGCAACGCCCCAAGAGCTCGCGTACCCAGCACTAAAACTCTCTAGTATTGCTCAAGATTGAGCGTTCATACTTGAGCGATTGTCAATTAAAAAGCAATTATTGCGCATATCTGGGGCACCATAACAACACGTCAATATTTTGTATGTGTGTCTTGTACTAGTAAAGGCATACATAAGTAATCCTAAGGACCGTAACCTTTATCACGCTGCGCTGATCATGCAACGCTTGCACAAAAAGGCAAGTGTTTCCAACGCTTTGCTAAGACGACACGGTGGTGGCACCTACCCGTCGCCCTGCGTTCTACACCTTATCACCTCCGAGACAGACGCGCATCTTTCTCCGCGGGCGCGCACGCCTTCCTTCGTTTTCGAAGATAACTGCCCGATGGCGCTCGTGATCTTGTGAAGTGAATCGATGCGCTCGTTCACATCCGCTGCACGCTCGAGGCACTCTAACGCAGCGCCTCCAGAATACCATATTCACCGATTTTCTTGCACAGAACATCATATAAACGTTTTGTTCCCTCTCTTCAGACGCAAGACTATCGTCTTTCGATGACATTTGCAGCGCGACAACAGGATTTGCTGGAACAAATTTTTAAATGAATCATTAGCATTGTTTAAAAACAGTAGGCATAGTACGCAAATTTGATGTTCGCAAGAAATAATTTGGAACAATAATTTTTATGGTGATGTAGGCAAAAATGATAAGGACCATTTACATGTCAACTACGTCGTTCTATTTTGTGTGGGTGTATGTAACTTACGAACTTGGCATATTTCGTGTAAACCGAGACAACAAGCGACCTACAAGGTCCATTTCTGCTGCCAAATTTATCTAACCTTGTGGAAATTTAGTGTCGTACGATGCGTGGACTCCAAGGCGGCTTTAGTCCACTGTGGTAAGCAGTCAGTCAATCAAGAGATCACTCATTCGCTTGCCCAAAACAGCCAAAGGGCTTTTTGTGCAAACGAAACAATAATATTAATAAAAAGAACAAGAATCACTGTTATTACCATCCTGAAGGGCGCGGAAATATAGTTACCATGGGCGCCGTTTTATATAGTTACGCTTCTGGTTGTATATTAGTAGTAGTCGCGTGCAATACAGACTGTATTGTTCTTTATGAGTAAACACTAATTAATTTATTCACTTTAATTATCCATCTTCCTTATTTTTGCTAGAATCGGTAAAATATTGATTTTACGTTGTACCTCACCTAAATTAACCCCAGAGTAGAGCTTTTTTTAAATGCGAAGGATTTCTTAGCGAACTTTGGTGACTTTGACCGCATCTATCTACTATCTATCTATCTGTCTATCTATCTATCTATCTATCTATCTATCTATCCGTCCATCCGTCCATCCGTCCGCCCACCCGCCTACGACTTTCAGCTCTCCTGGCTATTTCAATAATGGCACTTATACCAAAATTGGTATGACATAACATGACTGCATGACCAGCATAACTGATTAATCATAATATGAAAATCATCACATGTATGTCATGAATGTCATTATTTACATTTCACAATCTTGCTGCTCTTGCGGAGGTTTTGTTCACCTGACATATTGAAAAACTGGTATAGTATGACAAGACTGCATGGCGAACATAAGTGACAGACCCTAAATGATAATCATGAGATGCGTGTCATGTAAGAACACGACTACATGCCATGCTCATGATGCACTCGCGCCCGTTTCGCTAGCTTCACATATACCAAATTTGGTGTTACGTCACGTGAATAGACGACGAAGCTAAATGACACGTACAAACATGATAACCATGACACGCGTGTTATGTAAAACATGACTAAATGATACACTCATTGTGTGCTAGTGGCCGTTTCACTAGCTCCATATATACCAAATTCGGTATCACGTGACATGAATAGACGACGAAGGTAAATGCGCACACAAACATGATTACCATGGCATGCGTGTCATGTAAAACATACATTACTACATGCCACGCTCATAGTGTGCTCGCAGCCATTTCACTAGCTTCACATACACCAATTTTGCTATTTCGTGACGTGAATAGACGACAAAGGTAAATGACATATCCAAACATGATAATCATGACATGGAAGTGATGTACGGCATAATTTACGTCCGCCTCGTAACGTTGAGCCGATTTTAAAGAGACATATCAACCTTCATCATTCGTGCTTCGCGTGTCATCGATTCCCCCCTTACGTGGGATCTGCCCATTTTTTTATTTGCTATTATCTGTCTGCTTTTTTTCCCCCGAGAAAAACAAAAGCGCGCGAAACACGCGAAATATGAAATAGACGCATGCCCACGCGCCGCAACTCTAGTGCTTACAAGTGGGTTTTTTTTTTTTTAGTTGACACACGCGGTTGCGTTCGTTCGTCATCGCATTGTATTAGGGCGCGAGCAGCGTCTTTCGATGCGCGTCCATCAAATAGCGTGACTACAATGAACGAACGCAGCAGTGTTCCAACATTCAGTTACAGAACATTGCGAGCTTTTTCTCGCTTAACCGTAAGGCTCTTTTGTTAAATATTCTGAATATTTCCTTTAAACAAATTGCTATGAAACTTTTGAATGGCTCGAAAATGCTTAGATTGGGGCTACCTTGAGAATGCTTGCCTTACTATTCGAATAACGCCCCGCCGCGGTGGTCTAGTGGCTAAGGTACTCGGCTGCTGACCCGCAGGTCGTGGTTTCAAATCCCGGCTGCGGCGGCTGCATTTCCGATGGAGGCGGAAATGTTGTAGGCCCGTGTACTCAGATTTGGGTGCACGTTAAAGAACCCCAGGTGGTCAAAATTTCCCTAGCCCTCCACTACGGCGTCTCTCATAATCATATGGTGGTTTTAGGACGTTAAACCCCACAAATCTAATCTACTATTCGAATAAAATTGGATTTGTATTTACGAATTGAAGTGATCGCTATTCGCGACGAGATTGGGATATAGGTGGCAGCACCGTCCCCGTGGAAGTGTGGATAGGCGGATGGCACGCAGCGGAGCTTCGCATGGTATATACCATGAGAAGCGCCATGTGAAGCGCTATATGCTATAGTATATATAGGAGTTCTGTGGCTTCGCTGCGTGTGGTTCGAACCGATTGTCGGCAAAAGAAATGCGTTGACTGCAGTTTACTGGTGATATTGACGTTCCTTTCTGCAGAATGTGATTGATATGTAAGGTTTAACGTCCCAAAACCACCATATGATTATGAGAGACGCCTTAGTGGAGGGCTCCGGAAATTTAGACTACCTGGGGTTCTTTAACGTGCACCCAAATCTGAGCACACGGGCCTACAACATTTCTGCCTCCATCGGAAATGCAGCCGCCGCAGCCGGGATTCGAACCCACGACCTGCGGGTCAGCAGCCGAGTACCTTAGCCAGTAGACCACCGCGGCGGGGCCCTTTCTGCAGAATCGACGCACGAAGCCCATGCAACGTTACTATTACTAGCGAGCCGAGCTCTCCTTGATTGGCTGACTGCGCGCTTTTGCACTAAATTACGCTTGTGCTGTACTGTTTGTACGCATTTCGCTTATGTTCCGCCTACTATGCACTCCTATTGCACGACTGAACTACGTATTAACATCTTGCTGCTCTGAATTGAAGAAAGATAAGGAAAGATCGTAGAATGTCCTCATATTGGTGCGCGTGGTGCCGCTGCTCACACCGAATACGCATGCGCATTTTTCGCCTCATTCTGTTCCCCATGAACTATGGAAAAGTCAAATCTAGCAAGAAAAGCTTCGTGGCTGACAGCTTTTTTCGTTACATTGACGTTTACCACGTACCCACATGTTCGCGCAACAGTAAAACTATTAAAAGCTCTGCAGAGAGCTTTCATCGAAGGATTATGTGTATTTGGCAGTGATAAAAGAAAGGCAGTGTCTCCTGCGCTGCACAGCGCAGCAGCCAGCCCACACAGTGGCTCCTGCGCCACACAGAAGTGACGTCACTTTAAAAATTATTACCTCAAGCTATTCAAATTTATATATTATTAATGATTGATTCATTGATATGTAGGGTTTAACGTCCCAAAACCACCATATGATTATGAGAGACGCCGTAGTGGAGGGCTATAAACAATAATGTATAATACGTTAAACCTACAAAAATGTTACTAAGCATGTGTTTGACGAGTCAATTAGCCTGTATTTGTTAATTAAACACATATTACAAGCATTTTAAATACAGGGGGTGCCATGGGCGCTGCGGCTACGGAAGGTAAACAGGTGTTCTGTGGCCCATGGGAAAACAGTGTAAGATTGTAGCCATGATAGCTACATGCCATGTGTGGTGGTGGTGACAACCTTATTAAAAACTCCGGCAAAATCGTGGCCTGGGCCAGTGCCTGCCTGGGCTTATGCCGGCCCCAAGGAGCACCGGAGACCCTGTGTCGTCGCTGCTTCATGGAATTGCTGGATGACCAGTTGGTCCTACAGATTGGAGCTAGCGCGGCCGTCCACCGCGCTGAAGCTTCATGCGAGTGTGTGCGCCATGAAGTTTCTCAGCATGAAGTGTGGATTATTGTTGTTGGATGTGAGGCATTTTCTAGATTGTAATGCCCAGCGTGGTGTTAATCAAATGTCAAAGTGTTCTTTCTGCCGAGTTTTGCTTGTCGCAAAGGGCGAGTTAGACGATAAAATAAATGCTTTTGCACAGTTCGCATGTGGCTGACATGACGCACATGCAGCATGAAACCAAGTGCGTCTGCAAAGTGTTCTTATGATGGATGGAAATAACTTTATTGTAGTGTTCTTACGAAGCCCGTGATCTCCGAAGGCCAAAGCCACTGCATTGCCAGCTGTTTTGTTAAGTGTGAACGCGTACGACCGTTCTCATCCGTTTCTGCGCAAATGCTCCCGTGCTGTCACAGGCCGTGCGTGTTATACAGCAAGGCAGACAAGCTTTTTTGAAGTTAGATGGACTAACGCCGTCGGCACTTGCCCTTGGGCATCGTTTATGAAGTGCTGATCACCTAGAGCATTGCGGTGCCATGTCAGTATTTTGAAGCGGCCTGCCGGTTACCTCGTCAGGTCATGGTGAACGCTGAGCGACATAAGAAAGTTTCCTGTGGCTACGTTGCAGCGTGCCTTTCTGTAATCAAAACTTTGATAACCCGTGGAAATCAACATTCCTGGCGCGTGTGCCGGACAAGCCAATGCAGCCAGCTGCATTTGAATTTTTCGTGCCATTTTGCGTCTCGCCGTTTAAGAGCATAAATTCACATAACACTTTATCATAATAAATATAGCCAATTCTGCGAGAGTCATTAAACACCCAATATCAAAGGGCCTGTGGACAGGAACACCAGCAGCAAGTCAGGCTTCAGAAAGAGCAAGAAAGAGTAAGAAAGACTGCAATGGGTTTCGAACCACTGACCTCAACCGTTCTTCAAGTGCCGCTCTAACCAACTACGCCACAGCTGCTTTTTTTTTTCTTACTTCTTTATTTCCGGTTTTGTACGTGGTACAAACATCAATATAGGTCGCTATGAACAAGAATATACGCAACAGAAGCGATGTCAAGACAGTCGCGGAACTATTAGGGGTTACAGTGCTAAAATTTCTTTAGGTTCACCAGGGGTTCAACAATGGAGTGACATTCCGGAATGAGGTCTCGTTGTTTGAGTATATCAATGTATTGAGCAATGCTTTCGCGGATAATCACGCGTGCCGGACGCCTCTCGGGGTCAGAGTAGTAACCGGCCATTCTAGCCCGCCATTGACAATGGAGGCCAACTAGCATTATAATATTGAAAGGCAGTCCATCCTCTTTTTCTACTGTTAAAAACCTAATACCCAGTGAACGTAAGAAAAGTTCCTTTTTTAGAGTTCTCTGTAAAACATCCCAGAAGTAGATCCCTCCCCACGATGCAAAAAAAAAAAAAAACATGATACATATTGTATCCCGCTTTCGACAAATCAAACAGTTCGAACCTCATTGCATATAAAATGCTTTATCTTCTAAAAACGTCTTAAAGGGGCCCTGCAACACTTTTTGAGCATGGCCAGAAAACACTTCCGATGGGTAGTAGGGGCTTCCGAAAACACGCAAGCCAAATGTTATAGCGCAGCACGTGGCCTGGAGTTCACAATAAACTATCGAAGCCAACTAAAAATTACTTTCTCTTCCCTCGACAAATCACGGAATATGCCCAAAAATCAAACGCAGATGACCCATCTATCAGCCATTGACTGAATTGAACATGGCGTGCTCGGTTGTTACAGAAATCGCCGCGAGAGGCCGTCACTTGTCCACGCGTGCACGTTGATTTGATTGATATGTAGGGTTTAACGTCCCAAAACCACCATGATTGATATGTGGGGTTTAACGTCCCAAAACCACTATATGATTATGAGAGACGCCGTAGTGGAGGACTCCGGAAATTTAGACCACCTGGGGTTCTTTAACGTGCACCCAAATCTGAGCACACGGGCCTACAACATTTCCGCCTCCATCGGAAATGCAGCCGCCGCAGCCGGGATTCGAACCCGCGCCCTGCGGGTCAGCAGCCGAGTACCTTAGCCACTAGACCACCGCGGCGGGGCCCCAAAACCACCATATGATTATGAGAGACGCCTTAGTGGAGGGCTCCGGAAATTTAGACTACCTGGGGTTCTTTAACGTGCACCCAAATCTGAGTACACGGGCCTACAACATTTCCACCTCCATCGGAAATGCAGCCGCCGCAGCCGGGATTCAATCCCGTGACCTCTGGGTCAGCAGCCGAATACCTTAGCCACTAGACCACCGCGGCGGGGCTCCACGTGTGCACGTGTGATCGCACAAAAAAAGCCGCGTATTTGATGAACAAAAAGAACAAACAAACAAGTGCTCAACGTCCTGAGGTAAGCGTGATGTTTTTGTTTGCCCCTCCCATCTCTCCTCGCTTAGCTTCCGTTGCTTTCATCGGGACGAGAAAAGAGAGAATGCGATTGCAGCGTGCGACAAATCTTTGTAACTCCGCTCATACTGAACGAATTCTTAACATTTTTGCGGCATTGAATCGGTGAGGCCATACTCTTTTCCAGTGAATTAATTCCATGGTTACTCAAACAAGTGCTTCAGGGCCCCTTTAACCGGTGACGTGTCCGTATGTAATTTAAAGAAAAGGCTTTTTGCACTTGGCTGAATTTCCATTTTCATAACATGTTTAAGAACATCATTGCCCTCTCTCCCCGCTATTAACCTGTACACAGGAACTGGAACAATCATGTAACATGTACGTGTCTTTACGCAATTTCTTTCGCCCGACCGCAAATAGGTGTTCATTGGAAAACCGAACTGACAAGAAGCGGACACTGCCTGCAACTTCCTTTAAGAAACCTCGCGTGGCTCCAGGCATGCTCGCGGTCCTAACGACTAAGTTAGGCAAAACACGACAAACGCGTAACTGACAGAAGGGGTGTGGAACATCTTGAAAGAAAATAAAACGATTAACTAGTTTTCGCACGAACAGATGCGACAGAATTAGTCCCCCCTGTTTAACTCTTTGGAACATATTCGTCCTACTATTGCTCCATGCTGCAAAACAATCTGGTTGATTCAATATGTGTATCGTATGTCATAAGAAACAATGTATTTAGTGTCATTATTATCGAATGTGAACTGACAAAGATGCGGATCGAGTGCGTCACTGCGCCGTGCTCTCCACCGGGCTGCAGAAATCAGGTGCCTTCTTCCTCTTCTAACCATTACCACCACCACCGATCTCCGAGGCTCCAAGCGGCAGAACTCTGCAGAAGTGAGAATTTTTTTTTTTTAAGTGCGCCCTTGTGGACATCAAGAGCAATATGTGAAGTTACGAAGGATTACTCCTCTACAAGAAAGATCGCAACGTGGCACGAGCCCACCGCTGTTTTCGGTAGAGATTACCACGGCAAGCAGCAACCCCAATCACTCGCAAGGCACAGATAAGGCCACGTGTTACATATCTGTTCTTAACGTCTAATGCCGGGCATTTACTTATTCTTATCATCGTTTAACTATCGCCCACCATTTTTATAAGCCCTGCTAATACGTGGTATGTTTACAGTTCTTCATTTGCTCGCATATTCCTTGATATCAACCGATTTAGGACGAGCACGTTGTCAGTGCCTCTACACCTTATTTAGAAGCGTGTGCTACATTTTCGCCTGTGCTTGTCCGTATGTACGTATTGCGGTTACTAAAATAATATTGTCATAACCACGTGCGAGTTGGGCTTGCTGCTAATAATTTAATCAACCCGCAAAAAAGCAGTTGCTGCCGCCTAACAGGTCATCGCACTTGAAGGTGGAAGAGCATTGAACACTGAAATCTTGTAAGACTACGTACACACTTTCACAATCGCGGCTGAGGACTGTGACTTATGTGCTTCTTAGCCTTGATATATGTTGATAATAAAGGCTTGATTGTTCTTGAAATCCCACTTGAACTTCGTTTTTTTTAGAATTAATTTGCAGCAGAAAAGCTCCCGCAGAAAAAAGACGGGCCTCCGAAGCAGTGTGTGTGTGTGTGTGTGGGAGGGGCAGTTATTTTTCAATGAAAAGAAGATAAAAGTGAGCCATGTAACTGTCTGTCAGGGGGAGAACACTTCAACAGTAGTTCACGAGAGATGGGGGAAGGAGAGATTAAAAGGATAGAGAGGAAACTAAGGTATAGAAATAGAGATAGGAGCAGGAAGGGAGAGAGGTGCAGGGACAGTCACATACGGAAGCAAGAAGATAGGAAAGATGGGCACGGTAGCAAGAGTCCGAGGACGGGGCACCACTCAGCGAGAGCTCTTGTCGGCGGCAGGAGATGGCGTAGGACGAGCCAGTCAGCCAGCCAAGTGCCCAGCCAATTGGTTCTATATAATACGTATATATATATATATATATATATATATATATATATATATATATATATATATATATATATATATATATATATATATACACAGAAGAATAACTTCGGTTGCCGCAAGGTTATAAATATGAAAGTAGATGCGCTTTCACATAACAACTGTTTATTGTGCCGACGTTTCGACAGGAACCCCGTCTTTTTCAAGGCATATATATATATTATATAACACACACACACATTATATATATATATATATATATATATATATATATATATATATATATATATATATATATATATATATATATATATATATATATATATATATATATATATATATACCCTCCCGATTTTCCCTTGTGTAGGAATGGTTGATGGTTCTAAAGGATGGTTGAAAGATCTTTGCTAGTATCAATGAAGTGTAAGTAACGGTGTTTTTCAGAAATTTGGAACCGATATTGTCGTGGCCAGGAGAAGAGTGGATGGGCAAGCTATTTATAAGTTTAGCAATACCAGAAGGATCGATGGAAATTGTAGGCATGATGATATAGTTGGAGTTCTGCACATGAGGCAGAATGACGTTACGAATTAAATAAAAGTTGTTTTTGAAAGTGTCATTAAGAAGATCGGCACACATGTTAGTATATAGGAACTGGATTGTCAAAATGCTCTACGAAAGCTATGCTGTTATCTGGCAAAGGGCTAATTGGGCGCCGAAATTCGCGTACATTGGTAGAGAGTGTTTCTGGCAGTGTACAAGAAAGAAGGTGCAACTTGAAGGATTTCAGGGCAGCAATGTAAGCGCTGTGTGCAGTCTTGTAAATCGCCCAACGTTCTTCAGTGGGTGCTAGTCTCGCAGATTTGTAAAGTCGTTTTTTACGGTTAGATAGTCGTCTTATGTAGGCGTTGTACCATTGTGCCTCCTGATTAGAAATGATGATACGGTTAGGAATGTATTTTTGGTAAGTTCGTCTACTTTTGCAGCGAAAAAATTCCAGTTCGCTTGTACACAGCGATCATTGAATTGAGGAAAAAAAAAAGAATCGGTAAGGTTAGACAATTCAGCATTAACGGCATTGAAACTTCTTCTTTTGAAATCACATATTACTTTTTTCTTATTAGTTTGTTTGGGAGGTGGAAGTTTGAGGTGAAAAGCAACAAGGGAATCATCACTGATAGCGGGCAAATAAGTGATTTCAGACGCTAAGGTGGGTGCGTTAGTAAAAATTATGTCAAGTGTATTTGAAACAGTGCTTGTTACTCTGGTAGGTTGGGTGACCAGTTGACTCAGACCAAAAACAGAACAGATATCTATGAAATCCTTGGCGTGGGCCGAAAAGGGTGATAAGCATGGTGGATCATTGGTCCAATTCATGTTAGAGAGATTAAAATCACCTACTAAGAACAAAGGCATCAAGGGAAAACGTGAAGCAGCTATGTTTATTGAATCGTGGAGTTTATTTAAGAATATCTGTGCAGATGAAGGGGAACGATATACACCTAAGATAATTTTTAAATGACGGATTGTTAGTAGAACCCATATACTATTTCAATGACGTGATTACTCTGTATGCATGACGATGCAATGGACTTAGAGATGGCCAAGAGCACGCCTCCACTTCGACGCGCAGTGTGATCACAGCGATAGACAGTATATAAAGTTTTGTGCATTATCAAGTCATGCGCATTTGCAAAGCCACGTTTCTGTGAAAGCAACTACATGAGCGCCGTACGAATCTATCGCGGGTGATAAGGAGTCAGATTTATTGGCAATGCTTTTCGTGTTAGAATTAAGGATGAATAGCTGAGCTAGCGAAGATGATAATAGACCACAGTCCCTCTCGCTTCCCCATGGTGAACTATTTGTAAGAGCATGTCGAGTGCGACCTATGTAATACCCCTGTCACACGGCCACCACTAAACTCCGTTGAACACCGTCAACGTAAATCTCCCCTAGGTGGTTCGACGGAGAAGGAGTTGTGGCAGTGTCACATGGCAATGAAAAGGTTGTAACAATTGGCGCGAGGGGGCTCAGCTGGTGCTGTTTGATTTTCGGAAAAGTATTCTAATTTCATATCTATTGATTTTTTGTGAATCCTCGTTATGGGGTTAGGTAATCCTCGTTATGGGGTTAGGTAAGAGGCTAACAAACCATGCCCCGCCGCGGTGGTCTAGTGGCTAAGGTACTCGGCTGCTGACCCGCAGGGCGCGGGTTCGAATCCCGGCTGCGGCGGCTGCATTTCCGATGGAGGCGGAAATGTTGTAGGCCCGTGTGCTCAGATTTGGGTGCACGTTAAAGAACCCCAGGTGGTCTAAATTTCCGGAGCCCTCCACTACGGCGTCTCTCATAATCATATAGTGGTTTTGGGACGTTAAACCCCACATATCAATCAATCAATCAATCAGGCTAACAAACCATAAAAATATTTTCAAATAAAAACGAATTTGCTAAATGTAGCGATGCTGCTAGTGACGCTGGCCACATTGTGCTTTTAGTTGTTTTGTTGCCTGTGTTCATGCCCATGTGCGAAAGTTCTTGTGCTTCCTTGCCGCGTGAGCGCACATTTTGTGTTTTTCAGCCATGAGTGACACAGTGACGACCACAACCACACGCATAGACGAAATATTTTTCAATGGCGCCGGCCGGACTCGCGAGGCACCACGTGCGAGGCGCGGCGTGTAGAGCATCGGTGTTGAGAGTAAGTGAACTCTTGCGGGCGTAAATATATGTAAACAAACACGCGTTGTGAATGAGTAGTACAACGAAAGAACGTTTAAGATTGCCAAAATGTATTATTCTTTCACTGCGGCCACTTAGTGCTCGAAATTTTTCTCTCACCTCTAGACTGCTGGGGACGAGAGTACCTCGTTTCGCTGCGAGGGGAGATCGTTGAACGTCCTTTGCTAAACGCTCCGTTTACCTTCGTTTGCGTAAGGGTGGCCATGTGACACGGACCGCATCTTCGTTGTCGTAAGGACGAGGGAGTTAAACGGTCTTCGCGGGTGCCCGTGTGACAGGGGTATAAGAAGCATGCGATTGTCATTCTTCGACGATGCCAAGCATAGCATTATAAACGTAACACTTGTTGTTTCCTACCAGCTTATTGTCATCACCATCATCATCAGCCTGACTACGTCCACTGCAGGACAAAGGCCTCTCCCAAGTTCCACCAGTTAACCCGGTCTTGTGCTTTCTGCTGCCAAGTTATACCCGCAAACTTCTTAATCTCATCTGCCCACCTAACCTTCTGTCTCCCCCTAACCCGCTTGTCTTCGCTTGGAATCCCGTTAGTTATCCTTAATGACGAGCGGTTATCCTGCCTACACGCTACATGCCCGGCCCATGTCCATTTTCTCTTCTTGATTTCAACTCTGATATCCTTAACCCTCGTTTGTTCCCTAATCCACTCTGCTTTCTTCTTGTCTCTTAAGGTTACACCTACCATTTTTTTTTTCATTGCTCGCTGCGTCGTCCTCAATTTCAGCTGAACCCTCTTAGTAAGTCGCCAGGTTTTAGGGGCGAAGCTCCTTATAACGGCACCCGTTCGTCCCCCGTAGTATGTAACAAGTATAACATTTTGACCTCCCAGGTGGTGCCGGTGAGAGACTTCTTCTGTGCGTTGTTGAACAATAAAAAATAGAGCTCAATGTACATTTCAGTGGCTGCTAATAGGTAATGAGAGACAGGAGCATTCGGCTTTTAGTTAACGCGCAGGCTGCGATCACCATTAGCAGCCATTGGCATGTACATTGAGCACTATCTGACAAGAAAGGGTTGCTACGTTATACTCGCTGGGTGTAACCTCCTTAGCTTTAGAAAGGTTTAGCGAGCGTTGAGCCGCAGTGCCATGAATACAATGAACTTGTATATACCATGAATGAACTCGAGGTGGTTAAAAATGGTAAGTAGATACGAAGCGCAAGCCGTAAGAAAGTAAAAGCCGAATTCTCCGCCTCTCATTTCCCATTAGCAGCCATTGGCATGCACATTGAGCACTATCTGACTGAAAAAGTTTGCTACGTCATACTCGCTGGGCGTAACCTCCTTGGTTTTCGAAAGGTTTAGCGAGCGTTCGGCCGCAGTGCCATGAGTATACAGTGAACTAGTATATACCATCAACTCGAGGTGGTTAAAGGTGGGAAGTGGACCCGAAGCGCAAGCCGTAAGAAAGTGTGCGTGTGCCACCTCTCTTTAGTCCTTGGAATGTCCGCTGGATGGCGGTTCTTCTATATGGGGAATATATGATGAAAACATGCGAGATGGTGGTACTTGGAGTGTTGAATAGATGGACGAACGGACAGATAGACAGATGCATGGATGGACGCATGAACGGACGCAGGGGCGGCTGCATGGACGAACGCAGGGACGGACGCACGAACAGACGCACGCACGGACGGGCTGATGGACGTATGGACGGTCACACTGACGGACGCATGGACGGACGGAAGCAAGAACGAATAGACGGACGAATTCTTCGCCCCACTCTCCATCATTCACTCCGTGGATATGCTGCCATTTTTTTGCTCCGTAGCTAAGTACCGGCAAGATAGAGCTGTTATATACCTTCCTCTTGAGGGATAGTGGCAATCTACCTGTGATAATTTGAGAGTGCT
This sequence comes from Rhipicephalus microplus, assembly GCF_043290135.1. Classification (NCBI taxonomy): domain Eukaryota; kingdom Metazoa; phylum Arthropoda; class Arachnida; order Ixodida; family Ixodidae; genus Rhipicephalus; species Rhipicephalus microplus. Next base: position 107,081,773 of record NC_134710.1, on the reverse strand, counting down.
TGCCAAATGAGCTCCACCCCGTTCTTATTCTTATAGTTACTTCAATCTCGTGGTTCGGCTCCGCGGTTATTACCTGCACTAAGTAGACATAGTATTTTACAACATGAAGTGCACTATTACCTATCTCGAAGCGCTGCTCTCTTCCGAGGTTGTTGTACATTACTTTCATTTGCTGCAGATTAATTTTAAGACCCACCTTTCTGCTCTCCTTGTCTAACTCCGTAATCATGAGTTGCAATTTGTCCCCTGAGTTACTCAGCAATGCAATGTCATCGGCGAAGCGCAGGTTACTAAGGTACTCTCCATTAACTCTTATCCCTAATTGTTCCCATTCTAGGCTTCTGAAAACCTCCTGTAAGCACGCGGTAAATAGCATTGGGGAGATTGTGTCCCCCTGCCTTACACCCTTCTTGATTGGTATTCTGTTGCTTTCTTTATGAAGCACTATGGTAGCAGTTGATCCCCTGTAGATTTCTTCCAGGAAGTTTATATATACTTCATCTACGCCCTGATTCCACCGTGTCTGCACGACGGTTAATATTTCTACTGAATCAAGCGCCTTCTCGTAATCAATGAAGGCTATGTATAGTGGTTGGTTATATTCTGAGCACTTCTCTATTACCTGATTGATAGTATGAATGTGGTGGATTGTTGAGTAGCCTGTTCGAAATACTGCTTGTTCCTTTGGTTGATTGAATTCTAATGTTTTCTTTACTCTGTTAGCAATTGCCTTTGTAAATAGCTTGTATACTACAGAGAGCAAGCTGATCGGCCTGTAATTCTTCAGGTCCTTGTCATCTCCTTTCTTATGTATTAAGACGATGTTAGCATTTTTCCAAGACTCTGGTACTCTTCCCGTCAGGAGACACCTCGTAAACAGGGTGGCTAGTTTTTCGAAGACAATCTGTCCTTCATCTTTCAGCAGATCTGATGTTACCTGATCCTCACCAGCAGCTTTGCCACTTTGCATGCTCTCCAAAGCTTTTCTGACTTCTTCTATCAATACTGGTGGTGTGTCATCTGGGCTACTGCTAGTTCTCATAGTATTAAGGTCGTGGTTGTCCCGGTTACCGTACAGATCTCTGTAAAACTCATCCGCTATTTTAACTACCCTATCCATATTGGTAGTTATTTTGCCTTCTTTGTCCCTTAGTGAATACATCCGATTTTTGCCTATCCCAAGTTTCCTCTTCACTGCTTTGACACTTCCTCCGTTTTTCAGAGCGTGTTCAATTCTCTCCATGTTATACCTTCTTACATCGCATACCTTACGCCTATTAATCAACTTCGAAAGCTCTACCGGTTCTATTTTGTCTGTTCTATTTGAAACTTTCATGGTTTGACGCTTCTTAATGAGATTCTTCGTTTCCTGGGAAAGCTTGCCAGTGTCCTGTCTAACTACCCTGCCTCCAATTTCCACTGCACACTCCGTAATGATACTTGTCAGATTATCATTCATTGTATCTACGCTAAGGTTGGTTTCTTCACCAAGAGCCGAGTGGCTGTTCTGAAGCGAGACTCTCAATTCCTGTACTTTCCTTCTCAGTGCTAGCTCATTGATTGGCTTCTTGCGTATTAGTTTCTGTCGTTCCTTCTTTCAGTCTAGGCGAATTCGAGACCGTACCATTCTATGGTCACTGCATCGTACCTTGCCAACCACTTCCATATCCTGCACGATGCCTAAGTGTGCACTTATTATAAATTCTATTTCGTTCTTATTTTCGCCATTAGGGCTCCTCCGTGTCCCCTTGCGATTTCCTCGTTTTTGGTAGAAGGTATTCAAAATCCGTAAATTATTGCGTTCTGCGAATTCTACTAGTAGCTCTCCTCTGGCGTTTCTAGTACCGATGCCATAATCTCCTGCTGCCTGGTCTCCTGCCTGCTTCTTCCCTACCTTTGCATTAAAGTCTCCCATCAGTATAGTATACTGTGTTTTTACCTTACTCATTGCCGATTCCACGTCTTCATAGAAGCTTTCAGCTGAAGCGTCATCATGGCTGGATGTAGGTGCGTAAGCCTGTACCACCTTCATCTTGTATCTCTTATTTAGTTTAATTACGATACCTACCACCCTTTCATTAATGCTATAGTATTCCTATATGTTGCCAGCTATGTTTCTGTGAATTAGAAACCCCACTCCCAGTTCTCTTCTGTCAGCCAAGCCCCGATAGCAAAGGACGTGCCCATTCTGTAGCACCGTTTAACCATATGGTGTAGTAGCGCAATTTTCACGGGGACGAAGAGGACAAGAACACACGACACTCGCTACACTCGCAACTAATTTTATTTCAGAAGCAGCACTTCATATATAACCCATAACCCTAGCGACACAGAAAAGAACTACGAACATTGAATCATTGCCAACAGAAGCTTTTGCGCAGACTCAAGCGATAGTACACGGCAGTTACGCGTACACCTTAAGATGACATAACTAAAACAGCCCTGGGTAACATCAAATCAAAAAAACCAAAAAATTTTGCGGGAATTCACACGTGTTTGAAACAAAATTTTTAAAACGACAAAAAGAAGAGTATGACACATGCAAACATTGATCTCAATGAAGTCCTTCGAGGTAGCTGGCTTCTCGGTCACTTAACGAAACCGATGACTGACTAATGCATCCTTCTTTTCTTTTTTTAATGTGGAAGGCTTCGACAATTTCTCTGGTTAGTTGGTTTCCATGACGGAAGACTACGGTTGTGTCACTGAACAGTAGTGAGCAGCCACACTGGGAACAGTGTCTCTTTATGTGAGAATGAATGTCAGTTCTTAATGATCGCTTGTGTTCTAAAAGTCGGGTGTTCAAACATCGACCCGTCTGGCCGATGTATACCTTTCCACACGTTAGCAGCAAGCAATACACGACTGATAGGCTACACTTAACAAACTTTGTTTGTTAAGGTATACATCGGCCAGACGGCCAGGAAAGGTATACATCGGCCAGACGGGTCGATGTTTGAACACCCGACTTTTAGAACACAAGCGATCATTAAGAACTGACATTCATTCTCACATAAAGAGACACTGTTCCCAGTGTGGCTGCTCACCACTGTTCAGTGACACAACCGTAGTCTTCCGTCATGGAAACCAACTAACCAGAGAAATTGTCGAAGCCTTCCACATTAAAAAAAGAAAAGAAGGATGCATTAGTCAGTCATCGGTTTCGTTAAGTGACCGAGAAGCCAGCTACCTCGAAGGACTTCATTGAGATCAATGTTTGCATGTGTCATACTCTTCTTTTTGTCGTTTTAAAAATTTTGTTTCAAACACGTGTGAATTCCCGCAAATTTTTTTGGTTTTTTTTTATTTGATGTTACCCAGGGCTGTTTTAGTTATGTCATCTTAAGGTGTACGCGTAACTGCCGTGTACTATCGCTTGAGTCTGCGCAAAAGCTTCTGTTGGCAATGATTCAATGTTCGTAGTTCTTTTCTGTGTCGCTAGGGTTATGGGTTATATATGAAGTGCTGCTTCTGAAATAAAATTAGTTGCGAGTGTAGTGAGTGTCGTGTGTTCTTGTCCTCTTCGTCCCCGTGAAAATGGCGCTACTACACCATATGGTTAAATGATGTCTCACCAACTAGCCCAGCTCTCGACCCTACTGTAGCACCGTATAGGCCTCATCTGTCCTCCTAACCTCACTGAGCCCTATTATATCCCATTTAACACCCTCTAGCTCCTCGAATAGTACAGCTAGACTTCCCTCACTAGATAAGGTTCTAGCGTTAAACGTTGCCAAGTTCAGGTTCCAATGGCGGCCTGTCCGGATCCAGAGATTCTTAGCACCATCTGCTGCGTTGCAGATCTGACCACCGCCGTGGTCATTTGCTTCGCAGCTGCTGGGGACTGGGGGCCGTGAGTTAATTGACGTATGCATGTGGGAGGTAGGGGCCAGATACTGCAGCAGGGTGGCCAATCCTTCTCTGGTGAGGGAGTGCGTTGCCGGCGGTGGTTACCGGTGAGGCCGCACCCCAGGCCTCTTAATGCAGTTCCATCACCACACGGATTTTTTTTATCCGGTTGTGAACTGCGCGGCACCGCGATTTGAACCACGGACCTTTTGCATGCTCTTGTGAGCGCCCGCATGCGCACTATAGCGTAGCGGCCTATCTAATCGGCAGCGCCACCTGCGGCGCCTTTACTCAGATAAACTCCAAGCCCAAGCGAGGGCCGGGGACACGTTTTATCAATCTCGCTCCCGCCTCCGGGGCGGTCGGCACGTTTTCATGTTCGAATAAAGCGCATTCTTCTCGTTCACAACGCCTCTCAGCCTTCATGCCTAGCCCGCCCAGCCCTCACAACTGGCGCAGTCGACTCCGAACCATGCCTGGAACGTCGCCTTTTGCCCGCCTCGTGAAGTGATCCGCCGGACTAGCCGCGCGGCGCTCCGTCCTGTGTTTACCGTCCGCCGCCCGATACGCCTTTCGGCCGCTTCGTCCGAGTCATTTCGTGCCTTTGCCTTTTGTTTCGCCGACCGTCGTGCTGACGCCCACCCGCCCGATGAAGTAGCTCGCCTGCAGAGCCGAACCAACTTGACCTGCCCGCCTTTTTCGTCTCTCGTGAGTCTTGTGCTCCTTCTGCTAATTTCTTGTGAACGCCATGCCGCTTGTGAACTGGAACGAGGCTACGCCTGAGGACCTCGCCGGCTTTACAGCAGACTTCCTCCGTGAAGAGTTGGTTCGCCGAAAGGACGCTACGGGGCCGAAGGAAGAAGTGATCAATCGTCTCCTCGCCGATATAGCCCAAAACCGCTCAATGACGCCTTTGTCGCCTTCCCCAGATTCCTCAGCGTCCAGCCAGCGCCCGAACACTACGCCGCTTCCTTCGAGCTTCGATGCAGCCCAAAGTACCGAGTTGCTGACGGGTTTACTTCAACAGCTCCTTCAAGTGTCACAACGCGCTGCAGCGCCAGTTCAGGTCACGACCCTTCCAGACCTGTCCGCATCGCTTCCTACATTTAATGGAGACGGCAGCATTTCAGCGTCCCACTGGATTGAAGAGTTGGAACGAACTCGAAACCTAGCTTCGTGGGAGCCTTCAACCGTACTCGCCGTCGCTCTGGGAAAGCTCCGTGGAGCAGCCGCGGATTGGAAAGCAGTCATTGGCCGTCAGTGTCCCACCTGGGACGCCTTCAGGCAAGCTTTCTTGGATCAATTCAGCGCCAAGCAAACCTTACTACAGTGGCAACAAGCTGTTACTTGTCGCGTGCAAGCGCACGGAGAGAACCTGGTCCACTATTCTTTGGCGAAGTTGAAGCTCATTTCGGGATGCCCAGTCACTCTTACCGACACTCAGCGCATAGAGTACGCCCTTCAGGGCATTTCCGACGAGAACCTGGCCACTACTATAGCAGCACAACGGCCAGAAACCGTCGCCGCCTATATGGACATCGTAACGCAGCTTGACCAAACATTGAGCCACTTGTCTCGTCGACTCCCACGCCCAGGGTATTCAAGCACCAAACTAGTAATGCCAAGCCCACAGGTGCCCCACCACAGTGAAGAGGGCACGAATGTTCAGGCGGTACCAGACAAAACAAGACAGCCGCAGCGAATCGCAGCCCTACCACCAGACCAACAAGAGGCTCGGTACCTGACCATCTCTACGAGGCACGGCGCTCCTGCCTACCGTTCTGGCCAGAACTTGGCCGAAGCCGTGTGTTTTCAATGCCGCCAAAAAGGACATCTAGCTTCAAAGTGCCCATCCAGAGCTACTGCCACACAGTCTACAACGCATCCTTCGCCAGCTCTTCACAGCACACTTTCCGAGACCCTTGATGGATCGCTGGTCCAATGCGCCCTTGTAAACGCCACAATTGCTGGAAGCGGCCAAGTGGACGCATTTCCAGACAGTGGTTCCAAGGTGACACTTGTTTCTCGTCACCTTGTCAGATCTTTGCCCCTCCTGCCCTGGACCAGACCCCCTCTAGTTGTCGTTGGAGGAACGACAGTAGCTCCTGCTGGTGCTATCTGCTTGAAGATCTCTGTGGGACCCATCACCGGTTTGGTGGAAGCCGCCGTCCTCGATAACAATGCCATGCCACTTATATTGGGGGAAGACTGGTTTGCTGCCAGTCACGCACAGTTGGTGTTCCAGCCACCCATGCCAACTGAAATTCGTCATCCCACCACAGGAACAAGTGTGCGGTGCTATGAGCGACTGTTGCCCAGGATGTCGAACGCTGTTATGATCCAGGGGTCATCTTTCAATTACCATGTATCTGGACACCACAGCTCAGCAGGCCTCCAGCGAATGCCACTCCCAGGCCCAGATGAACCCCCGTGGTTAGCACTATCTTGTCAATATGAGGTTTCAAACACCAACGGCCCGTCTTCTGAATGCAGGCGAGGTGCTTCTTCAACAATAGAGGTTTGCATTGACCCATCCTTGCCTGCCGCTCAGGTTGGTAGCCATTTGCCAGCACATCAACAACGGGAAATCACGAGCATTCTTTCGAAGCACGCTGAAGTATTCGCTCGTGAAGAGGATGACTTAGGTCTGTACGAGGGTGTTGAACACTCAATCGACCTTCTTCCCGATGCTGTGCCATACAGTCGATCCCCTTACCGTTACTCTGCTGCAGACCGTCGTTTTCTTGAGGCTCAAATAAGCACACTCCTTCGGCAAGGCATCATTCTACCAGCCTTAGGACCTTGGGCATTCCCCGCAGTGGTTGTCAGCCGAGGTAGCAAGAAGCGCCTTTGTGTTAACTATGTGCCCCTAAACAAGATGACTGTGAACGTCGTGCAACCACTTCCACATGCGGATGACATCATGGATGACATTGCTGGGTCACAGTACTTCGCCTGCCTTGACCTAAAGTTTGCTTACTGGCAAGTTCGCGTTCGTAAGGAAGACCAGGCAAAAACTGCTTTTGTGACCCACTACGTCACAGCATGCCAGATCTGCCAAAGCAACAACCGCCCAATATCTAAAAGTGTTGGCAAAATGGGTCTCATGCCAGTGTCGGATGTTCCTTTTGCCTTAATTGCCATTGATCACATCACAATGCCGGCTGCTTCAGGAAAGAAGTACATTTTGAATGTCATTGACTTTGCCACGCGTTTCATTGTCCCAGCGGCTGTAACTTCAACATCAGCTAAGGAAGTTATAGCACATTTACAGTCGGTGTTCTTCCGCTTTGGTTGTCCTGATGACTGCATGTCTGACCATGGAGCAGCCTTTGAATCTCACCAGTTTAAGCACTTCATGCACATGCACGGTGCTGAGATTCATTATTCAGTGGCATACCGCGCAGCCAGCAATGGTCTTGTAGAGAGAAGCAATGGGACTTTAGTCTCCGTTCTTCGTAAGCTGTGTCCAACGGACCAGACCTCCTGGGCAAGCAAACTCGAAGAAGCTGCTTTTGCCATCAACACAAGCTATAGCGCCAGCAGCTGTTTCTCTCCATTTGAACTACTGTATGGATACGTCCCCAAGCTCCCATATCAACGCCACCGTCCCGCCACAGCCAGGACCCTACAAGACCGTCTCCTAATGCTGTCTCAGAACCGGGCCGTAGCAGCAAGTAATACCGAGGAAGCACAAGGGAAACGGAAGACAGCATATGATCAGTCCCATCGAGACCACTCCTTCCAAGTCGGCCAGTTCGTCTGGGTGCGCCGCCAAGAGCCTGTAGCAGATGGAACTGGAAAGTTGGCACCCAAATTCAAGGGAATATACCAAATCACCAACCAGAAAACACCCGTTACGTTTGTCGTTAGCCGCGTAACTGGTCAAGGTCCTCGTGATCGACTCCAAGACAGGATAGTGCACGTCTCTCAACTCAAGCACTACGTGCCACCTTATGTCGAGCCTTACATTGTGAAAACCCAAGAGTGGCCTTTGTGTGACTTATCTGGCTCTCCCAGTGTTGGCAATGAGTTATCTCAACCACCAGTTTCCCTTGGCCCTGCAGTTTTGCCTCCAGCGGTACCCTCCTCGCGACCTCACCGCCAAAAGCGCCCACCCGAGCGCTTGAAGGACTATTCTCTCTCGCAGTGAAGCCACCAAGTAGTGCTCCTTTCCTAGACCAATGGGACTTGGTCAGACAAGGAGGGGCCGGATGTGAGCGCCCGCATGCGCACTATAGCGTAGCGGCCTATCTAATCGGCAGCGCCACCTGCGGCGCCTTTACTCAGATAAACTCCAAGGCCAAGCGAGGGCCGGGGACACGTTTTATCAATCTCGCTCCCGCCTCCGGGGCGGTCGGCACGTTTTCATGTTCGAATAAAGCGCATTCTTCTCGTTCACAACGCCTCTCAGCCTTCATGCCTAGCCCGCCCAGCCCTCACACTCTAACCCGGGTGCGGCGATGGCGTAGTGGTTAGATTATCCAGCTTATTGTAGCGGAGTTTAAAGGAGGCAGGTATAGGCTGATTGTTACAGAATTCGACTAGCTTTTTGCGGACGAGTCGAGTGGTTGGTGAAAAATATTCTGAGCCACCAATGTTTCTTTGTTTTAATTGGCCTCGGATGGCTAGCAGTTGCTCTTTAGATTTAAAGTCAGTAAGCATGACAATTATTGAGCGGAATTTCACGGGAGAAAAGAAGCCCAACCTGTGCGCCCTCTCAATTAGACTGTCTGTGAAGGAACCAAGAACTGACGAGTTGATGCCTGGTTGCCACCAGCCCATTAAGCAATATACTTTAATACCCAGACGCTGTAAGTTTAGATAAGTATCGTAAAAGCTAGCGTGTTAACATTATGTTTTGCGAAGTTCAAACAAAATTGGCCCGTATCTGCATGTTAATCTGCAAATGTCATCGAAAGACGATAGTCTTGCGTGTGGAGAGAGTGAACAGGACATTTATTTGATGTTCTGCGCAATAAAATCAGCGAATGCTATTCTGGAGGTGCTGCATTGCCTCGAGCATGCTGCGGAGGCGAACGAGCACATGAAGTCACGTCACACATGAGACATGAGTGCCATCTGGCAGTTTTCTTAGAAAACAAAGCGCGTGGCTTTGAGACGGGTGTGTGCGCCCATCTCAGAGGAGATAAGGTGTAACACGCAAGATGACGGGTAGGTGCCACCACCGTCTCGTCTTAGCAAAGCGTTGGAAACACTCGGCTTTCCGTGCAAGTGTTGCATGGTGAGCGCAGCGTGAAAAGCGCTTAGGTCCTTAAAATTACTAATGTATGCCTTTTCTAGCAAAAGACGCACATGCAGAACATATACGTGTTGTTATGGTGCCCCAGACATGCACAATAATTGTTTTTTCATTGACAATTGCACAAGCATGAACGCTCAACCTTGAGCAACATTGGTGGGCACTGCTGATGAGGTCAACCCATCCAAGCCGTTAAAAGTAGACAAACAGACAAATGTACAGACAGACAGACAGACAGACCAAAATTTTTGCGTCGAAGGTCCCCAAGAAATACTATCGTCTTTAAAAGTTGATCCGTCCGCGCCGTTGTCTGCTTTTCTCCAATGCCGTAGGGGCAAGCCGCGGATCGATTTGAAATACGTCACATGTTACGTGACTGATTCTTCCGCAGTTCTGTCCGTCGTGAAAATGCACCTAAATATTAAACATAACGTAGAATTGGCAGCTAGCATCCACAGGTCGACTTCAACCATATATGTTCTTTGCTTCAACAATCTAGCAGACTGCTTTAGACGCTGCCGCCATCTATCAGCTACAACACGACAAGGCATTCGTCTGTTTTCGTTTCTTGTTATGGCCTCCGTGGTCTCCAACAACGGCCTCCGTTTTCGTGGTTTGGCCACTTTGGCTGCTTTTGGCGGTTTCATCATTCCTCACACGAACAGTGCACCGCTTGGTTGGCATGGGAAGCATGCGATTAGTAACTGTGCAAACAAACCAATGAGCAAGCGTTGATATGTGGTTTATGTGATGTCACTGTGTGTGCCTCAAGAACAGGCGGTTTTTGTGGCTTGTTTGAAGCTTGTCGCCTATTCTGTGAACCAGTTGTTTTCATACGACGTTGGCGAGCTTTCCTCGGTAAGCTCATGTAGCTTTTTGTTCATTCTCAGCCTGTTTTGCGAGCCCGTTCTGTGTTCAGCGACTTTTAGGGGCAAATCAAGATTTCTATGCTGGTTTATTGGCAACTGTTTGTGCTTTACGTCAACCTGTACAGCATGCGTGCAGTGCATAGTTTCAGCCGCGGGAAACAGAAACGGACTCTCTGTATGTATTTTTTTTTTTCTGTTACAGTTGAGTCATGGATCCTCCTGTTCCGAAACTATCAATGGATACTGTATCCACTCTAGACGCTTCCGATACTGGTGAGTGAATGTTCCTTTCGTCTATATCCTAGCATTTTATTATGGTGGGGGGGTGGGGCTAGTATGTGTGTGTGCCCCACTCCCATGTGCATGTGCATCAGCATCTGTGCGGGTATGCGAACTAAACGAATGTATGCTAACGAAAAATTTCTGGTCCCTGTCGCGGTAGCTTGGCAGACATTCTGCCGCGCTGATGAGGTCAAGGATGAGAACTTGATTCCCTGCCAAGGCTCCAGCATTGATTATAAAGGGGTGAACGCAAGTAAATTTAGGCGCACTTTAAATAACCCCAAGTTGTCAAAATTGAGCCTGTGTTTCTCACTATAATTTGTCGCATAAGTAGACCGCGGGGATCATCATAGTGTAGCCACAAAGACACAAGAAGACACGGAGACATACAATACTGGGGCTGCCACGCATTTGTACCCTAGACACACTATTGCCCTTCTCTAAACTACATTAATGTGCACTACGTAGCAAGTTCCATTGTAATCTGCAGGACCGTGAGATATGCCTTCCACCACCACTTCATCGCCAGCTCAAGTTAATGACATCTCACGTCGGTTGATGCTAGAGATTATTTAGCTTTAGCATGTTTCATTGTAATCTGCAGGAGCGTGGGATATGCTTTCCACCTCCGCTTCATTGACAGCTCAAACTAAGGAACACTTCTTGCATAGGTTTATGCCAGAGATGTTTTAGCTTACAACAAATGGGCAGCAAAGGGCTTGTGCCACAAGTGTTTGCTTCCACTCACATAGATGTGACACTGACTGAATTCAGTTTTCTTTAGTTGTGTGACACTTGTTTTTAATGTAAACCAATTATTGCCATTGCCTTCTATCACTTGGCTCATGGTTATGGAAGTACATTATACTGCACCCAAGCTAGCCACATATTGTGTGAGACAGATGGTCAGTGTTCACTTACAGCAATCTTATAGATACCAAAAGTTATGCTACTCTGCCAAGAGGGACAGAGGCGTAGGTGAGGTGAAATTTTAGAATTTGCAGCTGCAAAATTTAATCTGCTCATGTAAGCCAGTGCAAATCGCAGATCTTTAGGAGATTCCTTCATCCTGCAATAGATGTAAAATAGGCTGATGATGACCATGTCTTGCTACACCATACCAAAGCTCTGCCACACATTCAAGCATAAGTTGGGAAGCTTTGCCCTGCTAACACCTCTATTTCTTTCTTAGTGCCAATGTAGTAAGTTCCTTAATTGGAATTATTGGTCTGTTTTAGTTCAGGGAGTTGTAGTGTGCAACATGACAGGGTAAGACTGCTTGTGTCACACATGCGTTTGAGCGTGCAATGCTGCTGTTCCCATGGAAATGCGGTAGACGCACTGTCCCTCTTCTATGTGATGCATCTGTCAAGTTTGTTCCTTTATACTCCTTCCTTTGTGGCTCAAAGCAATACCATAAGCACCTCTCAGCCCTCCTGTGTCATGCTTTAAAGCCAGTGCATGCAGCAGCATCGCAGTGGCACGTCCCTATTGGTAGCACACCTACCGACATGAATAGAGGCATGCCATCTCAAAACACCGCATCTCTTAGAAAGCCAGCGTGACAGCAAAGGTAGTTATTATGGAGGATTCAAGATCCTGTCGTACAGATAGAAATGCAACTCAACACAAAATAACTTCCTCTGACTTTGACGAGGCACCATCTGAAAGTACTTGCTCCCATGAGTGCATAGCAGGTGTGAAAACTAGCCGCTGGGGGAAAGTAGGAAAGGATGATAGGAGAGGATGATAAGTTGGATTGGGTGGATCTGACTGGAATTGATAAAATAGAGGAGGTTCTGGCCTTACATAGATGGTGCAAAACACTTATAAAAGGCAAGTATGCACAACATTACCTTGAGGGCACCAACTTTCAGCTGGTCATTTGTTCTTGAGGTGCCACCGGAGGCTATGCTCAAAAAAAAAAAAGAGAGGGAGTAAGGGAAGGGGTGAAAGTATGAACTTCTGTACAACAATATGCAAACTAATTTCTCTTCTCTGCCATTTTCGGTGCCTTGTGATTGCCAAATGCTCGCCATTTATTTCCTTTCAGTGTTTTAAAAAATGTGTTGACATTCGTGTGCCGATGTGCATAAACATTTGCTGACATTCATGTCCAGCTGTGGGTAAATAAATAGCCTGGAGTGGAGCGATATGACTAGTCTATTCTAAGCACTCCTTTCTCAGTGGGACATATTACACTGTATAAATTGTACAAACTACAGTGAACTTTGAATGAACATTCAAGGCTCCAATCCAGAAGGCCTAGATTCAGATTTGAGTATTTTCTACACTGCACAACGACATTCGTGTCTTCGTTACGCTGTGTCAAAAATGCTCAAGTACGGTCACCCAACTAGCCCAGCTTTAAACCTTCTCCAGATTTAGATGTTGCCTTAGCTAGAGAACATTTATTTTATTCATGGCGAGTCATGGGATGAATTTTACCTAAAGCAATTCTGAAATTGCTGTAATAGTTTCATTATTAGGCTAGTTGCCCATCACAAATGGAAGTATGCATACATTCACAGCAATGTAAGCATCTGCAAACTACTCCGAAGAGCCCCTCACCAGGTTTGGCTATTAGAAGCATGTATGATTTGTAGATCGCTCAATGGCAGTTTCTGTAAAATATCGCATAAAACAGTTTCATCGTGCAAAAACTCAATTTCATCAGAAGGCCTGCACCCTTACTTAATATGAAGCTGTGGTTTGAGCAACAATCGCGTTCAAATGTCCTTGCATTACACGCACTGCTCGGACCACCACTGATTCAGGAACACGACTTCAGGGCCTATGCTGTGCAAAACAAAGAAAAGTGCATTATAGTTATGAGTGACTCTGTAGTGTTAATCTTACTAACTGGAATTCTTTAATGGGCTCCTAAATCAAACGTCATTTTGTAACCATCGAAATGTGGCCTCAAGGAATCAAACCCATGTATGCAAGCTTAGCAGCATGACACCTTACCTGGTAAGCTACAACTTAGTACAGTAGTGAATGCAGTGATGCATGGTAGGTAGCTTAGTACGTGGGTTGATACATGTTACCTACCATTAAAAATGGGCAGAGAGAGAGAGGATCGTTAAACTGAGGTGGTTTTTTTTTTCCACCATCAGAAGCCTGCAATGTAGGAAGGCTGGCAACCCATTAATGGCCTGTGTTGCCATTTTCTTGACAATTGAAATCATCCATTGTTCCAAGTTTTGATTTTTGTCTGTCTTCTGTGCACTTCTGTATCTCCCCTTACATTACTTATGACAGTGAACTAATATTAACCATTTGCAGTCCGTTTTAGGGCTGGGCCATGACAACACAACACGACCGTAGTTGTCCGCTGTCAGGAACCGCCCATGAAGGGTGTTGGGGGTTTAAAAATTGATTCTTGTCGCTGCAATTGCAGCACATAATTTTGTTTACATGATGTGCCATCTCTTGATAGATATGTGAGCTTTGTTTGTTGATGTTTGCTTATCTTTACACTAGGATGCTGCACAGTGTTCAAAAAGGCTTATGGAGCCCAGAGCACTCTCACTTGCATACCGTTCGCAGATAAGCATAGCCACTTTTTCAACGCACGCGTTTGATGGTGGTGCTTTCAGCAAAAATCATGATGGCTTTAGTGAGGAAGAGAATTATGTGCCTCCATCAGATTGCGATGACAGTGATTCGACAGAAGCGACGGACCAAGAAGGCGACGACAGTGGGGACAGCACCTCTGTTGACAATCAAGGAAACACACAAGAGAGTAGAATGCTTTGAACGATATCACATGCTACTCAAATATCGGTAAAGGAGTTGCCTGCAGAATGCAAGGGAAAAATAAGTATCTTGCAAGTTTTTCTTGCACAGTTTATTTTTCTTCACCGAGCCAGATACTGGCAAAATTAGTTTCGGACTGGAACAACTGTAAAGAGGGAGAAAATTTCGGATAGCAAAAGGTTAATAAGAACACAGACTAACCATAGTTTTGTGGTATTTGATCTTTTTTTTGTTGTTGGTGTTCGCCTTGGCTGATCAATGAAGTGGAGGATGTACTGCTTTTTTTTTTCCCAATGAAAACCTTAATTCGTTAAATCATAGATCCTTAGTATTTCATTTTGAAAATATCATAAATTATTTTTTCCTAAGGACTTTGTAACCTTGATAAAGCTTATGCTTATGTAATGTGGAGTCGTGTTACCACAGCAGTAAACCATGGGTGTAAACTATGGGCAACATCTCCATCTTTCAAAATTTGTGTATCGTATGGTAATAAAAGCAAGGAATCGTTAAACATCGAAAAGGTTAAATGGGTGGTCGCAAAGTAAATTGGGCACCGCCTTTCTTGAATACACCCCTGGGCTATATTGCAGTCTGTTGATGGCATGAATAAGGAAAGACTGTCCTTATCAGTGCACACTGGTGCTTGATGCTTAGCAAATCTTGTTCATGGGTTGTGTTGCTGGCAGTATTGATGTTACACTGAATAATGGCCTGAAAGCATGGCTCTAACAATTACCTGATGGTACATGATTATGTGCAGGTCAGCAAGGTCAGCTGGTGAGACGGGAGGCATTTGGCCTGGTGCCACATCGACGGATTCCACACTACCTTTTGTTAGAATCTGTCTTGGAGCAACTCTGTGGTTTTTATGAAAGTGATGACTCTCGTCGTAAAGAATTATATGAAGGCAAGCATATTTTTATGTATGGCATGCCTTGTGTCTGACATCTGCTTTTATTATATTATTTTTTTTTTACAGGAGTGAGAAGACAACTCCGTCGACTTAAGGTAGGATTTCTATGTGAATTACTTTCAAATATGCATCTTCACTGGAAAGAAAATATAAACTTGAAAGGGTTTATTGTTATCTATATGTAATTTTGTATTTAGTTAAAGGGTTGTTATCGTCTATGCAAAATGTCTGCATATGTACACTGTCGTCCTTTATGAAAGGGAACACGCGAACACGTGGCCTGCGCTCTGCGGGGGCTGCCTACAGCACCATCAACCGACAAGTGAAGAAAGCACGTTCGCTTTTGGCGTCATCTAGGGCCAAGCAAGATAATGAGTTGTGGCCGGTAGAGAAGCTCTGCTAGATTACGTTCCCTCACCGCTCGAGTGGCAAGCGATATTGGGCAATTATTGCAGCCTGTGCCGTGGTCGCACACAACGTTTGATATGTTTGCAATAAACTATGCACTGCAGGCCAGAGCAGAGAGGGAGTGCAATCTAGCAGCACTTGTCTGCCGGCCATAACTCATTATTTTTTTTTGGGGGGGGGGGGGGGGGGGCAACAGATGACGCTGAAGGCAAATGTGTTCTCTTTTGCTGTCGGTTGATGGTGCTGTAGGTAGCTGCCACAGAGTGCAAGCCACGCGTCCGCGTGTTTCCTTTCATAAAGGACGACAGTGTACATGGTGGCTATGCAGTATCTCAGTAGTTAGGAATGAAGCCATGAAGATTAAAAATTTATAACAAGAATATTCATAAATTGTGTTTAAAAAAGTTTGTTTTCAGTGAACGTTCTTGATCACACCATATAGCTCATTTCTGCACCATTCTTTGGGAGCCCTGAGCTCTCATTCAGTTATAAAAAGCAAAAAGAGGCAGGTTACTGCATTGGCGTTTGGATGAACTGCACTGAGCTACAAGTCGGTGATTTATATTCAAAGTTGCTTGATATATTTAATGCGATAATGTTAAAGAGCTCGTTTTGCAGAAAATCCGGATTTGTGCTAATAGTATCGCTGTATGTTGCGAGTGGAAAATCTGTGTGTGTGTAAAAATTTGACAGATGCAAACACATAAACAATAAAAATTTGTGGTCCTGGTGAGAATAGAACCTAGGCCTTCTGCATGGCAAGCAGGTGTTTCAGCAATAGAGCCACGCAACTGTTTCAAATTCCTTAGTAAAGAAATGCTATGAGAATGCCGTGTAGTTGGATGAGTCTCCTTGACGCGTGTCACAAAATATAAAAGAATAGAATAGCACCAAGCGTTAAAACATGCGAATTGTGTAATGAGTGGATGGTTAAAGTGGTTCACCCAAGTGTGCAGTGGCCCCTGGCGTCTTACGGATGCCCAGTGTGTACTTCGCCTATTTGCAAAAGGAAGAATAATGTTGTAGTGGGCACTTCAATACCGTACTTGCAGTATGCATTCTAGGATGGTTTGAAATGCCCAATGTTACGCTCGCGAATGTTCCCTTCCTTGCAGCACGATTGAAGGCAATGTGGACGGGTCCCAAATACCGTGTATGATGTACAATTACCAGAGGTTTTTATGGGCTTAAATTCAATGAATAACTGGGTGTATCAAACTTAGCTTTGTGTGTGATACTTACAGTTCAGTAAAAAGTTCAGTTTTATTTATATGGCAATATGTTGGCCGTTGAGTACTTTTTATAAAATTGATTTCTTAGCCTGTTCTTAGCCTATGATTACTATTTAAATAATTGTTGGCACTGTTTTAATCAAGGCACGATTTTAAAATGCTTCACAATTACTGAGCATTTTTTGTAGGTGGCTGCATTGAAAGTAATGTAGGTATTTTTTTAAGAGCAGCTTGTGTTCAATGTTGCTTAGGGGTAAAGGAAGTGCTTTGTAGAAGAAAAGGTCCTGTCAGTGGTGCTACTACAGTGTGTTTACTTTCATATTCAACCACTTTGCCTCTTTTGCAGTTGTTAGATCCCACTCCAGAGCTCCAGGAATTGTGCTCCGTCAGGGTAAAGTTTCGACATGCTTTCAGTTGTTTGATCCAGAATGTCAGGAAAGACATTCAAGGACACGTAGTAAGTATGTCAACATGTTACTAGTAAACCTTCACTGCTGTTAATCAGTAAACAAATCATTTCGGGTGAACATCTGTGAGTTATTGAAAAGATACTAAAGGCAAACATTGAAGCTATCTAGACTGTTAGATTACTGTACCAGAAATCTTGCAATCTTGCAAATATTTTCAGAAAAATAGCTTTTGTGTGTCAGGCAAATAAAGCATGCTTAAACTGTGGCTGAGTTGTTTCAAGACGTTTAAAATCAAAAAAGCAAATTAAAGATTCCTATTTTTGTATTATTTCTGCCCTAAAGACTAGGTAGAAAAAGGGTTAAATTCCAAATATCATGCGTTAACATTGTACGAATTCACATGTGCCGTGTAGCTTGTGTCCCATAGACTTTTGTACCCAGCAGCACTTTATGAGGTCTTTCACTACATGTATGTTTTGCTGAGAAACATTGAAAGGGTGTTTGTTTAATTTTAAGGCACTGTTTCTTGCAGCCTAGTGAGAGTTTGGATTGTATACCTGGGTAAGTCCCCATCTTTAAAAATATTTCCGTATGTTGTTTGTTCTCATTTAATTTCACACTAGAGCTGCTACTGTATGACATCTACCAATTTACAGCCTGTTTATGGCACCTTTTACAAAATACTGGTCTTCTTGTAACTGTTGTCTACTTCTACTCTAATGAGTTCTGTAAGAACGCATTTTCAGTTTCATTATTGCTCATTTCTCTGTGCCTCCTTTATTGGTTAAGAGCCAAGGCATCACCTTGACAGAGGAAGAGTGTAAATCCAGTTGGCTCAATTGCATTAGGGCCAGTCAACACTGAGCTTACTTGTGCCACATCTTGCTCTATACACTTGTACCATTGGTGGTTGGTCATCATTTTTTTTAATTGACAAAAAATTGCCTGCAGTCAGATTACTATTCAAGCAAAGAGTGTCAGTTGACAAATTCAGTCTATACTGTATTTGCATCTAGCAGAGCTAAGTGTCTTGTTTAGTAATTCAGTGAGTCATTTCCCCTCTCCCCTATTGACACCCAGAAAATACTATTGCAGAAACTGTTTGCCCCTGTTGAATTACTTGCTTTGCTTAGGTGCATCTTATTTTACATATACCTTTTCACCTTCATGAACCCATGCACAGTCGCATTAAAGTCAGCATAAAGGTTCTGGTGCCACTTCTCATACTGCAATGGCTGTTTAATTGGCACATTAATATATTGCCAGTTCAGTTGTTGTGAAGGACTCACCAGATTGGTAGAGTCCATTCATTTTTGGTATCCTTTTTATACAACAATGTGCGATGAAATGGTATTTTGCTATTTTAAATGCTAATTATATTAAATAATGTATATTACTTGTAACGAACACCATTTGGAACATTGTGTACTGCAGCTGTTTGTAATCATACTAGCGGAATATATACAGGGTGCCGTAGCTATCTCTAGGCAGAGTTTTAAAATGTGCCGACGCACTATATGACGATGCAACCAAATGCAGGTCGTTGACCAGTGCCTGGAGTACGTCACGGTATTTTTTGGTTATGTTAATGCCCTAGTTAGGCTGTTTAATTAAGTGACCTTTAAAGCAATAAAAGTGTGCAAAAAAAATTTGTGAAAAAGATGTAAATCAATTTGCAATATGTCTGATTAGACAGTTCCTTACTTAATCAGTATTAGTGTTCTTATGCTTACTACAGAAGCTTGCAAAATAAAAAAAATTCCACATGACATATCTGCTTCCTCTCCATATTGCAGTGCTACCAAACATTCTGCATGCCAATGATCGTAGCATTTGGCTGGGTGTGCCGTCTCGACAGCGCTGCGATGACGGTGCTAGCTGTGTGATTGCACTCATGTTGCTAACAATGACAGAAGCAATAACCGCTATGTTTGCTTGTCGTTTCAACAGCGCCTTCTCTATTTTATCAATGCGGTCAGATGGGCCCGATCCAGCCGTTCACCACTATCCCTTGACCCTTTCCTGCTGTTGCTCGTCGCCTAGCCTTCGCGTGGGCTTTGAGTTCATAGGAAAGATAGTCCTCATGCAGTGCGTCACGATGGGAATAATATAAAGTAATTTTTTGTTTCGTTGTGCACAAATCCGTGGGGCTGCATCTTGCATTCCTCTGATCGCAATGTTGGCAGTCACGCTGGCTCTGTAAGTGATACGGTGTTTTGAGATAGTGTGTCGCCGTTCACGATGCTATGTGGACAACCCATTGGGACGCGTCAAGGTGACGCCACTGCATAACTAGCGCTGCGAGGTGGCGGCAGAATTGCTTCCAGCCATGAAGGAACAAGTCTGACAGATGTATGATATTGGAGAGGGACACAGGTCTATCGCGTCTCCGTGGGAAAAGTGCTCGGAAGTACGTGGGATGCAAGCAGTCCTGCCTCTCGTGTGGCGTCGCATCATGACCACTCTCTGAACTAAGGCAGACCAATGGCTTCCGTTGAAGCGCGTGTTTGCATTGGCACTGAATGAAATAAAGGAGGCGTCTAATGGCTAAGGTACTCGGCTGTTGACCCGCAGGTCGCGGAATCGAATCTTGGCTGCAGCGGCTGCAGTAATGATGGAGGCAGAAATGTTGTAGGCCCGTGTGCTCAGATTTGGGTGCATGTTAAAGAACTCCAGGTGGTCAAAATTTCCGGAGCCCTCCACTACAGCGTCTCTCATAATCATATGGTCGTTTTGGGACGTTAAACCCCACAAATCAATCAACGAAGTAAAGGAGGTGATGGTTGTTATGAACCGCCATGAGGAAGGCATATAGTTTGTACATGAAGCATTAGGGAGCACTGCAATAACTCTGCTCATAGGCGCGCATGCGAGCAGGCATGTCATGAGCTATTCTTTGTATTCTGCGGGCATCTGTAGTAAGTAGAAAAACACTAATACTTACTATACATATAAGGTTATAGTTATAAACCTTCATCCTGAAAATTTTGTGCCCAGCTTTTTTGCCTCGAAAGTTAAACATGCCTAATTAAGCAATTAATAACAAGAGAAAAAATAGTGCGCCATTCTCCAGGTAGTAGTCAGCAACATGAATTTAGTCGTGTTGTCATACAGTACGTCGGCATATTTTCACTCTGGCCAAGGATAGCTGGCACATCCTGTATTTAAATAGCACTCAATTTTTATGGCCTTTGTTATGATTGTTCATAGACTGCATGTATAATGGAGTAGCTGAAGTTTTTGAAATTTGTCATGTTGAGGATTCGTCTGTACACCCAATGTAATTTAAGGGGAGACGCCACTCGAAGACACTTTTTTTTTAATATTTACCCTAGTGCAATGAAACTTGAGCTGCTTATGGAACTTTTTATGCCGATTTCAAATATATAATTAGTTTTCTTGCAAGTTGCATACTTTTAGCTCTGCAGCATGACAAAGTGAGAACCTTCATACTTTTAGCTCTGCAGCATGACAAAGTGAGAACCTTAACCCCTTTTGCCCCCCCCCCCCCTCTTTTCATCCCTAAACTTTCGTAATTTTTTACTATTCATAGTTCATATTGTTTCAAATAAAGTGTAGAATGCAAATAACTAATTAGGAAGCACATACAAAGTATGTAATAGGCGTGAAAAATAATACACGTAAAAAGCCCATATTTCACCTACCCTAGTAAAGGTTTACCTACAATTTTTTATTATACAATAAAACATTGAAATTTAAACTAGATAATTGTATTTTTCATACTTTAGAAAAAATTTGGGCAAAATTTCATGCAGATCCGAGCACTAGAAGTGCCGAAAAAGGAGGGGCACATTGAAAAAAAATGGCAAAATTTGTGTTTTGAGAAAAACTATTTTTAAAGTTAGAATTGAGTTTTTATTTATGAGATATCATTAAATCTGATGAAATTTGCCCACCAAAAATAACAATCCCTTTTGTAGTGACCACTGCCACTAAAATACGCCAGCACCGTGAGTTTGTCTCTCTTGGCTTTTTCGAGCCGACTCCTCGCAGACATTTTGCTCACAGACAGCGCCATGAAACGCTTGCCAAACTTCCGCTCCATCTGGCAGAGCCTTGTGCCAACTGCAAGCTAGGAAGAAGTTCGACAGGACAGCGAAATCCAAACTAAGTCCAATGTCATGCCATTTTGCGGCCATGTTTGTGCCACATACCGTCATACATAATGGCAATGTCATCTCTGCTAAGTTCCCTCACTGCGAGCTCTTTCGACCTCACAAGATTGGCGCTGACTTCGTCCATTGTCGCATCACGAACTTTGCGGCTGACGGGTGTGAATGACTTTGGATGCATTGGCTTTTGCAAGCCAACTGCCGCAAGTCGGAGCAGCTGCTCGTAGCCTATTCCTACAGAGCACGCCGCACATCGACTTTTACTTGCGAGCAATGGCTTTTTTCATTCATAACGGAGATAATTGCACGAGAAAAGCATTGTTCAGCTGTGCTGCTCAACAAGACATGGATCCCGCAAATAGGCTTTACAGCACATACAGGTGCACAGCTGCCAATGGCGGTCCCCTATCCGTACCATGTGATAAGCCAGTCGCGGCGCCCGAAAAACGCACAGAAGCGTTCTTTTTTTTATTTCTTGCGCTGCATCAGCGAGGGAAAATGTTATTTGAAAAGTGAGGCTCAACTCTTTGGCTCATGTGATCAACAATGGCGAGCGGCGGCGCAATATTGGCGGCAAGGTGCTCGAAGACTGCACACTTTGGACCTTTTAATAGGCACCTTGTGCTCTTTAGATGCAATTT
Source organism: Rhipicephalus microplus (assembly GCF_043290135.1). Classification (NCBI taxonomy): domain Eukaryota; kingdom Metazoa; phylum Arthropoda; class Arachnida; order Ixodida; family Ixodidae; genus Rhipicephalus; species Rhipicephalus microplus. The sequence goes on along the minus strand of NC_134710.1, from coordinate 107,060,008 downwards.
TAAAGCATTTTCAGTTAAGTCTTGACCTCTATTTTTTTTTTTGTCATAATAGTAGAGATACTAATCTTATCAAAACAGGCAAATAAAAAAACTGCAATTCTGAAAAAAAACTCTCACTTCTCCACGCGCATCTCCCCTTTAATACACACAACTTGCTCACCGATTCGTTTGATCCCCATGCAAAAACTTTTTGGTGTCTGTAACAAAATTGAAGGTGCATTGAGATTGATGAATCTGTCTTTGTTTATTCTAACTTTTGTCGCCAGGCCAACACTTGACCTCACACTTCGCCTCGATGATGTTGTGTACCACCAGAAACGTTATGAATATGACTTTGAAGAAATTGAAAAAATCGCAGAAGGAGGATTTGGAATCGTTTGTAAAGTAGGTGGCACAGTACTGAAGTTAGTGATGCCATTTGCTAGAGCATTGAAAAAAACACTTGTTCCTCTTATCATTTTTGTGTGTCACACTTCATTTAGGCCAGGAGAAGAACAGACCGTCAAATTTACGCTGTGAAGAAGATCCCTTTCAAGTATTGCAATACAAAAGTCCTAAAGCAGGTAACCTTTGTTTAGTCACATTCCAACTTCCTTGCAGCTGCTTTTATTGCTTTTGTGTGGTGACTTTGACCTATATAAGCTGAAAGAAACGGGCTAGGCGAGGTGTGAATTTGGGCATGTATTTAAAATGTGACAAGGAGCTTTGCTTACTAGTAATCCTTCAATGAGGCAGCACTCTTTAATGGGTTATGAAACATTCTCCAAAAGTTTTAAACTGTCTGTGTTTTCAGAATTCTGGCAGTCCATTTAATACTATACCTTGACTTGTTTGGTTCTCTGTGCTCAATGAATACATAAAAAAACGCAGTTTTCGTTTCCCAGCTCACATTCCTGTCAACTGTGCGACTGACGTCACTTTAAGATGGCCAATGAAGTTTCTCTGTCGCCGACAAAACATGGCGACGCAGTGATGTTTTTGAGCCTTAGTTGACCGTGGTTCCTAGCATCATAGTGTTTAGTACCTCACCACCATCCAACTTTCCCGAACTACAGCGTTGTCTGCTTGAGGGGAGTCGGTTCAAGAACACGGCAGCGGCGGTCGTGACGACGGCGAAGAAGCCTACGCCCTGCAAGCACTCGCATTGAGACTGCGTGGCAGAGCCTCCGCTTGCGGAAGCCCGACCATGAATTTCCACTCTATGTCCATACTACCGGGGAACATCGTGGTTGATAGCTTGAAACAATGCTCAGTGCTGCGGCTCGCTGGGCAGCTTGTGAGAATGAACCTTGTTTGCACTTTGATAAGTTATGCGTGCGGCACGGTCTAACGACGCACACGGTTGACGTAGCAAGGGCTAAGCGTTCGACATATATTGCGATTCAGCGTCCTATCCAGCGTGAGACACCGCACACAGTGTACGACGATTCACAACACATGGGGTGAACGAGCCATCAGTGCTCAGGAACCGCCCACGTACGGCATCTCGGTTTGCACACTCGGAAGACATTGTATCCTCTTACAAAATAAACAACCTCACACAGTCATGATTCGTTGCCTAATAGCATTGCTAACAAAGCTACGCCTTCACGAGCGACAAACATCGCCACAGCTCACATTCATTCTCGACTCTGAGCATAGGCCAAGGAAGGCTGACATTCTTCGTAGCGCCGCTCGCTTTCCAACATGCGGCCGGCTGGTTTGCCGAGACGGTCGGTGCCACTATTTGTTTACCTGCGAAATGGCCTTCCATCACGGCTCGGTATCTCGTTGGTAGTTCGGAAACAGACGTTGCCTAGCAGGAATAGCACACTTCAAGCATCAATATATTCAATCGTCAGTTATTTCTCATCAGAAATAGTTTATCCAACATTTACCATGCCGCCGGCAACAACGATATGCACAAATACCCAGGCAATCAGGGCTATCGGAGCGGCGAGAAACAAAGCTTGCGACGGGCGCCCACCAGTGGTGCCCCTTGTCACGCTCCCACGCTGCCATTGGCCGCGGCCGCCACTCCAGTGCAGTTGCCACGCCGCTGCATTCAGCAAGTTGGGTGCTTCCTCAGCAGATCACTCATTTTAACTGCACAGAATACAACTCAAAGTGCAAAAATTGCTTTATTTTTTTTTAGGTTTTTATAAATTATCACTGTGGAGCAATATAAAGCTAGCGCCGTGTTTTTAACTTCTCTTAATGTGACGTTTCATCTACGTCACATATTAGTGCCTATAGTGGCGTATGGTCGCTTGCAATTCTCAAAAAACTGTGACTTATAATGGTCGTCATTAATTACAGAATGGATATTGTGCTGAAATATATTGGAATTCGTATGTCCGATTTCTATTAAATCAGGGAAAATTGAAACCGAGAAGTTTCACTTTTCGTTTCACGACACTTTTAAATGCTGCCCCCTTAAGCTTAAAGGAACCATATTAAGTCCTCATGTCAAATTTCATTTTGTTCACACTGCTACTGTAGTAATTTTCGTTTTTTCTTGTTAGGTGTTAAGGGAAGTGGAGCTTTTGGCTCAACTTTGTCACCCTAATATTGTGGCCTACAAGTCGGCATGGATTGAAAATGTGACCGACTTTATGACGAAGTTACATTCAGCCGATTTTGATAGCTTTCAAAGGTTTGTAAAAAAAAATTTTTCATGTCAAGTCTTGTATGTTTTGTGTATTAGCCAGCTAGATTTCCTGTGATGTGACAGTATCTATCCCCCCCCCCCCTTTTTCTTTAGTGAAGATCTTGTGACAATACTTTTGCAAAAAAAAAAGAAAAAGTGCTTGTTCGAAACTTCCATTGTGTCTACTATTAGCTGGTTGGCGAAGTTTTTTTTGCAATAGTTTTTTTTTAATATGAGTGCGTCCATTGCGATCACATTTAAATGGCAACAAAACTCTAGAGGCCTGTGTACTGTGCGATGCCAGTGCAGGTTCAAGAGCACCAGGTGGTAGAAATTTCCAGAGCCCTTTACTATGGTGTTCCTTGTAATTGTGGCATGGTTTTGGGACATAATGCCCCAGATATTATTATCATTAACATGGGCAATTCCACTCGAAAGGTCTCAGCCATTTTGGAGGACCATTTCAGATGTATTTAAAGGAAAATGCGTGCTGATTCACAATGTTGCAAGTACTGAACTGCTAGAAACAAAAACAATTTTTGGTTTCGGATTCAAAATTGTTGTATTGTCATCTAAGAGATCATCAGAAAAATGCATCCTGAAATTGTTGTTTCTTGTGCCAATACTAAATTTTGTTTATATATTAGGCAAAAATGTTTAAGGTATCAGCTCTACAATATTACTGCAATTTTTCTACGTTATGCACTCCAGAAATTTTTGCAAAATGGGCAGTCTTCGCATTTTTGCCTTTGTGATTTGCACCATATCTGAGTAATGCATACTTTCTCCATGGATGCATATTTTATGTTGAAAAATGCTTTTTTACCACTGAAGTTTTTAAATGACAAATTCGTAAAATTTCAGTAAGTCTTCATTTTGGCTCACTGCCCCGCCACGGTGGTCTAGTGGCTAAGGTACTTGGCTGCTGACCCGCAGGTCGCTGGATCAAGTCTCGGCTGTGGCGGCTGCATTTCTGATGGAGGCGGAAATGCTGTAGGCCTGTGTACTCAGATTTGGGTGCACGTTAAAGAACCCCAGGTGGTCGAAATTTCCGGAGCCCTCCACTACGGCGTCTCTCATAATTAAATGGTGCTTTTGGGACGTTAAACCCCACAAATCGATCAATCAATCATCAATCAATTTATTTTGGCTCACTGTGTGATGCAATTTACACCATGTGGTGCCTCAATTATAAATCAGCTGTAAAAATTATTTGCAAAAATTATTTATGAAATGGTCACCAAAATAGCTGGGACATTTGGCATGGAATGAATCATGCTATGTTTTTATTTACAAGAGTCCTTACAGTCCTCGTTAGTGGCATTGGGTATGGGGGGCATCACACATAGTGAATACATATTATCATACTAGATGAAATGGCTGAAAGCACACATATAACTTAATAAACACTAAAATATTGGCTTAGAATAATTGCAGAGGCAAAAAGAGCAAAGTAGTAGTTCAACACATACACAATTAAAATAAATTGTAGAGAACATCAACTGATACATTTTCTAAAACATTGTCATTGCAAAATAAAAAAAAGTTATAGGAGTACAAGAAATTAGAAAAAAGAAATAATGGACTCATGAATAAGAGATCATGAAACATACATAACGCGAAATAAATGTTATATATATTGACGAGTTTATGCAGAGGAATGCAAAGTAATGAGCAGAAGCCAGATTTTTAGGCACTAAAAAAGTGTGTTTTAGGCGCCAAAGACAGCCAGGTGAAACACTGTTTTAGGCCATAAGGTTATAAACACAGGCACAATAAATTCCTACAACACTTGAAAGAATTTCAAAAAGAGACGTCGGTGACTTGTGTCTATGACAAGAGGAAAAAAATATTGTTTAACATAGCACAAAAAAACCAACAGTTGAGCATAGGCACGCATATTTTACAATGTTTCGTTTTATTGTCTAGCATTGAGAGCCGAGTATCTACCATCCAATGAACTCTCTCCTGGGCCTCTTTCCTTTCATCGTGGCGAGGAAGGGCAGCACAGGAGCAAATAACCAGATCACTGATACCCCAGAAGTGATGGATTCCAGGTCTAATCGCATAGGATCGATTTCTCTCCTGTCAGTTAACACATTAAAGGGCATCTTACTAGGTTCGGGCATTTCAAACTGAGAAGCGTAATGGATGTACTGGGCACTCATGATCATGCCTCTTTAGATTCGTGATGCCACATGTCGTGGAATAACCAAACTTTCTACTGAAAGCCACTTGCCCTTCTTGCGGGCGTGTGCCCCAAGATGAAGGGAGTGACGGGCAGCAAGGATTTTTGTCCTGCTTTTACGTCACTCCTTTATGTTTAAATTGGTGCTCTGGCGTAGCTCACTGCACACTCTTCATCTGAACTTGGTTAAATGCCAGCTATGCGTATCTAGAGAAACCAACGAAATGTGTCCCGTCTCCTGAATATATTCTGCATATTAAACGGTACCTCATTAAGACCATTGCACGTGACATTATTCTAGTTGGCATGTGTGATTTGTGTCTTCTGTTGTATAGCATGAAGGAAGAGTACTTTGGTTTGTGCTAGCTGCTTCATATTTTGAAAGCGAAGCACAAAGACAAAGGGAAAAGAAAGACGGCACTCATTGTCTCCGTGTTTTTTCTTTTCCCTGTGTCTTTGCGCTGCCCTTTCAAAATAAGTATAATCAATGAAAGCTGGAAAAATAACAACACTCAAATGGAATCTCAGCTTGTTATATTTATTTTTGCTTTCAATGACCGCGCAATGCTATGTAGTAATCGATTCTCGTTTCGCCTCTGCCTCGGTAGACCAGTGGCTAGGGTGCTCCAATGCTCACCCAAATAACATAGTTTCAGTTCCAGCCGCGGCGGGTCTATCTAGATGGAGGTGAAAAGGTAAGATTCCCGCATAGTGCACGATGTCAGTGCACGTTAAAGAACACCAGATGGTCAACCTCCACTACAGCATACCTCACGTAAAATCACACATACTACCACGACCACTACTACTACTACCACCACCACCACCACCACCACCACCACCCCATTTTGCTTGCATTTGTCTTCTCGTCGTTCCTGCATCGTGCCTTCGCCAACCTTTCAAACACTTAGCTTGTATTTGGTGCGTCGTCTCTGACAGCAGTTTCAGTTGAGTGACGTCGTGTATCGTGGTCACGATACATGATCCATGCCGGCCTCTCCAAAAGTAAGCGCGCTGACTGATCCATCCCCAAAAAACAGGTAATACACAACAGGGAACGCCGAAACAACACAACATTGATGACGTACGTGTATGAGTAGGCTGCAGCACGTCATGCGCACATGACCTTGCTTACGCATGATCTTGGTGCGTGTGCATCATGCGATCCTACAGCCCCAATACCGAAAAGGAGAAGGAAAGAATTTGGCTTGCGATGACTACATGGGGCAAGAGGCAAGGGATTCAAACTTGCCTCTTCGCATCATGATTTTGTGGCTCGTATAGCGAACCAATCTGAAAAATCGCTATGGTAGAACACTTTTCATTGGGCATGCAAGAATTCCTAGTGTCTAACTACAACTTCTTATGTCACCTAAAAGCTGTGCTTAAAAAAATAAATTCAAACAAAACAAAAGCCGCGGGCAGATCACATTTTTTCACGAGGGCACTGTAGCAGATGGGTTACAATGTCAAAGAAAAAACGCCTTCATTGACACAGCACACGTGTTCTCTTCATAAGCCATTTCATTCAGTCATGAAACCAACAAAAATGATTTAATATAAAAATTAGATATGATATGGCATTCTAAAAATTTCAAAACGATTATCATTGTGCGAAGAGGACTGTTTAGGTACATTCGTTTTCGAATGAGTTTTATCTTGAAATGCTTGACATGGCTTTAACAGCAGTTCAATTTGACGTTATGATAGTAATTGCCATCCTAGTTTATTTTTTATGCTGGTACAGCTGTCACTTTTTGCCCCGCCGTGGTGATCTAGTGGCTAAGGTACTCGGCTGCTGACCCGCAGGTCGCGGGATCGAATCCTGGCTGCGGCGGCTGAATTTTCGATGGAGGCGGAAATGTTGTAGGCCCGTGTGCTCAGATTTGGGTGCACGTTAAAGAACCCCAGGTGGTCTAAATTTCCGGAGCCCTCCACTACGGCGTCTCTCATAATCATATGGTGGTTTTGGGACGTTAAACCCCAGTTCAATCAATCAATCAAGCTGTCATTTTTTGAGTAATGGCTTAGGACAAACATTGCAGCTCTGCTCAGTATTTTTTCATGTTTGTCTCTTAGACATATGCCAAAAGATTTCGTATGACACAAGCATATTCAGGCATAGAGTGAATGTATGCTAAATACACCATTGATTGTAAAAATGCCGGCGCTTGTCTCAGGTTTCGCGGTGTAAAGTATAACAATTTGATGGCCTTCTCCACTAGTGAATCAAAATGAGAATTCCATGAGTGGCCCTCCATGGTTTTTCATCCGTTCTCCACCTACCCGCGGCTGCATAAAAAAACCTACTGTTTCTTTCCCTCCGCGACACCCAGGTTTTCAGGGCGGTTCTACAGCCCCTTCAGTACACTGGACAGCTGTTGTAGAAGACGGTCGCCGCGTCCTCGGCCATATACGCCACTCTCATTTCCTTGTCCCATCTTTCATTCTCTCTCCTCATTCCCCTGCAGACGCTGAGACGTGCTTCCACTTAGGGCTGCAGAAATAGCATCTTTTGCACTCCTCTTGTTCCTCCTCCAATCGCTCGCAGCATGTCGGCTCTCTGGCATATGGTGGCCAGCGGGTGCCATTTCAATACATTTAGCGGTTGTTTTTTGGAAGTTGCTAGGACTTGATTACTTCGTTAAACCTTAGTGTTTGAAACCGTTATTCATGTAAAAAGGTGGCACTGCTATTTTCAAACTGCACTCAAAAACAATTTGGGCTTAAATAGCGCTCATATAAACCTTCAATTGGAAAATAGGCATTTATAGGCACTTATAGGCATTTTCGCACGACCACCAAAAGTAGGCATTTATAGGCACTATAAAAACACTATAAAAGCCCTTCTTAACCTCCAATTCATGCTCATTCATCAAAACGGCACGACTTGAACGCAAGGAACTAAATAGGCATTTGCCTATAATCCGGTTTCTAGTGATGAGTCAATGAAATTTATCTGGATTTTTTTACACAATGGTATTGGAAAACTCATTCCACAATTGCATGGCACAAGAAAGTGCCAACGAATTTAATTAGGGGTTGGAACAGCTCTGCCATTTGCACCATTGTGCGCCAAACTGGTTTGTCTGTGCCATCCTGTTCCTAACTGCTCCCGTTGCACCAAATTAGGTGATCAGCGCTGTACTGTGCTGCACTATCCAAAGTAAGCTGTAAGTTGCGACAGCCATCAATCCCTGTGTCCAAAAACATGGCTGAAACATTGTGTTTTCTGTTTATTTGAATCAGTTATACTTTTGGTTTCGTGAAGGCTGTGATCGCTTGAGCAGCAGTAGCTGTGAACTTAGATTCTGAAGGCATGGTCGCGATCGCTGGTGCGTGAATGGCTCCTGGACCTTTCCACAAACCGTGCTATCAACGATAAGAAACTGCCTGGCGCAGCTGTAATCTCTTACATTAATGTTTTGTAGAGTTAGGCGATATCAGATCTAAAAAGGTTAGCTGCCAGCCTTTGTATAACATTACTATTTGTTGATATCGCATTCATTTCTTCGCCATCCCTGTGGAACTTGTTTTTTAACTCAATAGCAGCGTTCAGAAATGCAAGAAAAGGTGCTTCAAAAAAAGGAGGGATTGGTGTCCGGTTCCCGGAACAAGCGAAAACTGGTACAGAAGACTGCTCACAAGGCGGGCTTGCCTATTCTGGTTTATTTAGCTGCTGTGCTCCACTATGCGGCTCTTATCGACTCGGCAGTTGATGCTCACGCGTTCCAAGTTTAACAAATGGGCGGCCGTACATAGCAAAAAAAGTCGCAACTTGATCGCAAGAGCGAAGCAATGAATGCAATAGCAATGCATTTAGCATCTGATCTTGCATAACTCTAGAAAATGCTGGTGTGAAGGAGCATGGTCACTCCAGGTTGAGCAACAGTTTTCGCACACACTCTTCACGATGAGAGTGCAGCACGTTGAAGTTAGTTACTGTGTATGCTACTTTTAACCTAGAGGTAGCATATACATTAACTCTAGTAAAAGTGTATGTGTGTTCCTTTCTCATGGCTGCCGAGCTAGTCTGCATGCCAGCAATCGCGACTGTGTCACTAGAAGCAAAGTTCACAGTTGCTGCTGGAGCAACACCCTTTCCGTCCACACCTCCTCCCCAATGCTTGCGTCTTTTCATTTTGTTCAAATGGGTGGTGCGTTTTCTTTCTGCTTTGATGGCAGGTCTCCTGAGCAGAGTGATGTTATCGCATGCGCCCTCCAAGTGACAGAGAAGGGAGAAGGGCCGTTTCATTTGACCCATGCTTCATCCGCGTTCGTCACCCCCGCTCGGTCGCTTTCACCTGCGAGTAGACTATATGTTGCACGGGAGTATGTTATAAATGTGGACTTCATATGGGACATGACAGCGACGTCAAAAACCCATCGAGAGTGACTGCTATCGCAATAAGACTATTGCACAATTGTCTGGAAAATGCAGCATTAGGCAATCGTTGCTTTACAAGTGCTGTGTAACTTGGCTACATCTGCTCTGAATTTCCTTGATCTGACTTCTCCAAACTTGTTTAAAGAGGCCTTTTTGGCTGCTCCAAGCCTGCTCCAAAAGGCACTTTTGCCTACTCCCAGGACTGCTCCCAAATCCATGTATTCTGTTCCACCCCTGTGGAATGCATGAGTGCTTCTGTACATGTGAATGAAATTGAGGTGATTATGTAATCTGAAAGATGGTGCAAGGTGAAGCTACAAGTCGCAAGCAAGATTTGTCAGTTCAGATATTCTTGTCAGATATTATTGTCAGTTCAGACGAACTCAACCTAAGGAGGCTTAGGTTGAGTTTAGTCTCCAGGTAATGTTAGTTTGTTTTACCCTTGAAGCCGTGTAGCATTAGTCAGAGTAATGGGTTACAAAAGTAACAGGGAAAGAAGATGCAAGAAGGTGTTTGCTAATTATAATATATTAAGTGGATATTTGTCACCATATATCTATTTTAACTGCAGAAACTGCAAAAAGCATTTGTAATTGTTTAGCTAGTTTCACTCGCTTTTAAAGGAGCATGGCTACACCGTTTCAGCATGGTCGGAAAGCACTGCCGATCAATAGTCGAGGCTCCTGAGAACGCACCAGCCAAACGTTATAGCGCACCACGCGACCTGAAATTTATAGTGAATTCTCATATTCAGGCAGACGTCTCTTCCATTTCTCTCAACAAATGATGCCATATAGCCAAATTACCATCACATATATGCCCAAATTCACAGCGATTTGCTGATTTGAGTATCGTCTGCTGCATTGTTACCAGGGCTGCGACGCGCTCGTGCGTGTACTTGTGATCACACTGAAAATAAGCTGCGTGTTCAAAGAAAAAAAAAAAAACCCCAGGCCTGCGCGGAGCGCGCAGCACTGTCACAGCGAAAGCTAGAAGAGTGACCTTTCAGAGCTTTTTAAACACTCTTTAGGTAACTATCACACACACTTGCAGGGTACCAACTACACCATTAATCATTGTGTAGTAGGCAGGTATTCACTATGCCATCCTTCATCATTCTTCAGAGAAGCGTGGTACCTGCTGCACGCTTGCAAGGAACTTTGTGCATTTTTTTTGTGCTGTGCTTGACGATGAAGAATTATGGCAAAAGCTTTTGTAATCCCCACAATCTTCCACATAGAGTATGCGCCACAGTTAATATGTGAACAAGATCACGCTTTTGTAAATGGTTGGAGCATTCAACGACCCACTCTTTACACAATATGCATTATGTGACACCTAATTGTTCCTTTGCTGTCCTAAAACACTTTCTCATATTAACGTGACTCCTTTCCCGACATCGAGCTTGCCTAAGGCCAGTTTGCAAAGGAGTTCCAAGCACCGGCGTGGCTGAGGGGTAGAATACTGTGCTGGCACGTAGGGGACACGGGTTTGAATCCCATTGTGTCCTTGGGCGTTTTTATTTACTGAGTTTTTTGTTTTATTTTGTAGGGTAGTGGTTACGGAGACCTGCGGCGGACAACTACGGCGCACACATGAACAGTGTTGTGATCTCGGTAACAGCATTCACTGTAAAAGATAAAGGGCTTAAGGTCATGACAAGAGATTAGATTATAGGCAAATGCCTATTTTGTTCCTCGCATTCCTATCATGCTATTTTGATATATGAGCATAAATTAGAGGCCAAGAAGGCCTTTTGTGGTGTTTTTATAGTGCCTATATATGCCTATTTTAGGTGTTCGTGCATAAATGCTTATAAGTGCCTATAAATGCCTCTTTTCCAAAGAAGTGCCTATATGAGTGCTATTTAAGCCCAAATTTTGTTTTCGAGCGTGGTTTGAAACAGTTAATCACGTAGAAAAGGCAACATTCATATGTCCAAGCACTATGAGGTTCAATGAAGTCCTCTATGTCTAGCAACTTCTGCAGAAGAACCACTAACCGCAGTGAAATGGTACTCTCCGGTCACCATGCGCAAGCGATTGAATGAGGAGCATGAGGAGAGTGCAAAAGACCCTATTTCTCCAGCTCTAAGTGGAACCACTGTTTGCAGGGAAATGAGGAGGGAAAACTAAAAATAGGAATAAGAGGGGCGTCCTTGGCCAAGGCCATCTTTTACAGACCGATGAACAGCAGGTTGTTTCGTGCAGCCGCGTGGGTGGTGAACGAATGAAAAACCTTGGAGGGCCACTCCTGGAATGCTCATGTTGATTGAGTGGTAGCGAAGGCCGCCAAATCGTTACACTTTATACAGCGGAACCTTAGGCAAACGCCGGCATATTGACAATCAACGGTGTATTTAGCATACATTCACCCTGTGACTGCAAAATGCTTCTGCTGTATGAGATCCTTTGGCACATATCTTTAAGTGACAAACATGATAAAGTACAGAACAGGGCTGCAAAGTTTGTCCTAAGGCATTACTCAAATGACAGCTGTAACAAAATATAAAAAAAACTATGATAAGTGCTATCACCGCGTCAAATTAATCTGTGGTAAAGCTGCTCTGTCTAACATTTCATGGTAAAACTCGTATTGGAAAATGATTGTACCTAAACAGTCCTCTTCACGCAATGGTAATTGTTTTGAAATTTTAGAATGTAGTATCAGATGTAATTTTTCTATTAATTTGTTCTTTGTTAGTTTTATGACTGAATGAAATGGCCTATAAAGTGAATAAGTGTGCTGTATCGATGAAGGCGTGTTTTATTTGACATTGTAACCCATCTGCTGCAGCGCCTTCGAAGAAAAATGTGATGTGCACGCGGATTTTTTTTTTTTTTTTTTTTTTTGCAATTTAGTTCTTTAAACAACCCTCTATAGGTAACACAAGAAGTTGTAGTTAGACACTAGAACTTCTTGCGTGCCCAATAAAAGCGTTCTACCACGGTGATTTTTCAAATTGATTCGCTACTAGCCACAACACCATGATGCGAAGAGGCACACTTGACTCTCTTGGCTCTCACCCCATGTAGCCATCGTGAGCCTAATTTCTTCCCTGCTATCTTCTGTATCGGGGCTGGAGGATCACATTATGCAAATGCACCAAGAACATGTGCAAGCAAGGTTGCGAGCGAGCCATCGATGTTGGGTCGCTTCGGCCTTCTTTGTTGTGTTACCGATTTCTGTGGGATGAATCAGTCAGTAGACGTACTTTTGCAGAGGCTGGGATGAATCGTGTATCGTAACCGCGAAAGACGACGTCGCTTTGCTGAAACTGGGGTCAGAGACGGCGCACCAAACACAAGCAAAGTGCTGTCAGGGTTGGCGAAGGCACAATGCAGGAATGACGAGAAGACAATCGCAAGAAAAATGGGGTAGTAGCAGCAGTAGTAGTATATAATGCTAGAAGTAGTAGTGGTAGTATGTGTGGTTTTTTGTGAAAAAAAAAAAACATGATATAATTATGAGGAAAGTCGTAGTGGAGGTCTCCGGAAATTTTAACCCTCTGGTGTTCTTTAACGTGCACTGACATTGCGCAGTGTGCGGGCATCTAGCTTTTTGCCTCCATCTAGATGCGACCGCCGCGGTTGGAATAGAACTTGCAACATTCGGGTCATCAGTGGAGCACCCTATAGCCACTGGTCCACCGAGGTGGACGCGATCTAATGGGGACTTGTTAGTGTATAGCATCTCGTGGCCATTTAAAACAAAAATAAAAATAATAGCAAGCTGACATTCCATTTGCGCGTTTTAATATTTTTCTCAGCTTTCATTCATGATGCTCATTTTGAAAAGGCAACGTAAGGATTCAGGGAAAAGAAAGACAGAGAGAAAGAACACTGTCTTTCTTTTCCCTTTGTCTTTGTGCTTCTTTCAAAATGATATGAAGCAGGTAGCTCAAACCGAAGTACTCCTCATTCGTGCTACACAACAGAACACACAAATTCACGTTTGACACTCTTAACAATAATTTATGGGCAATGCTCTTAATGAGGTACCGTTTAAAATGCAGGATATATTTAGGGGACAGAACATTTTTCTCTTTTTTTAGATGTAGCCAGCGTTTAACCAAGGTCTGATGAAGAGAGTATGGTGAGTGATGTCAGAGCACCAATGTCAACGTAAAGGAGCGACGTAAAAGCAGGACCAATCCTCGCTGTATGTCACTCCCTCCATCTTTGGGCACACGTCCGCGAGAAGGGCAAGTGGCATTCAGTAGAAGTTTTGCATTTTTACGAGACACATAGCATTTCAAATCTTAACAGGCATGATCCTGAGTGCCCAGTGCATCCATTACCCTTCTCAGCTCCAAATGCCCAAACCTAGTGAGGGACCCTCTAAGGTGTTCTCCGACAGCAGAGAAATTAATGTGATTAAACCTGGCATCCCTCTCTTCTGGGGTATCAGTGGTCTGGTTATTTGCTTCTGCGCTGCTGCCCTTCCCAGCCACGAGGAAACAAATTAAACTTAGCAGAGGTGTGATTGGATGGTGGACAAGACTCTCAATACTGGACAATAAAACGAAAATTCGTAATCTGTGAATCGCGTGAAAAATGCATGCCTATGTTCAACTGTTGGTGCCTTTGTGCTACCTTAAACAATACCTTTTTTTCGCTTCTTGTCATAGATACAAATCACCGATGTCTTTGTTTCAAGTTATTTCAATTTTTGATTAAGTTTATTGTGCCTATATTTATGATTTTGAAGGACTAAAACGGTGTTTTACCTGCCTGTCTTCGGCACCTAAAGCACGCTTTTTTACTGCCTGAAAATCCAGCCTCTACTCATGACACACTGATGGTGTAACTTTTTTCCCCCTTTCATTCCTGCCTGCTTAGCATACAGCGGGCTTGGCAGGACGAGGGAAAAAAATCGATTACAGCATGAAACAAATCACTGTAACTCTGCTAATACTTGGCAGATTCTTAAATTTCTGCAGTAGTCTATTCATGAGGCAATAAACTCCCTAATAGACATTTTATGGTTACTTAAAAAAGTTTTGCCGGGCCTTTTTAAGTCTATCGAGGCTCTTTCACAGATGCTGTGGTTGCTTTCACGCAGGGGAAACAAGATGTGATGTGCATGCATTCTTTTATGTATAGTATCGCAAAATGAGCATAGCTGATGACAAGCTCAATTGGCAGCAACATAGTGAGCAGTAAACAAAATTAAATTCTTGTCCGTCTGATGCTATTGCTAGTGTAGATGTGTACTCTGTGTGACACGTTCTTATAAATCTTATTACAACAGCTCATTAGTGTGGATCTTCCTTAAATAGGTAGCTGAAGACAAATTTTGTGAAAATTCATGTAACCTTTACTCTTACTTCTGAATAGAACCTAGCTGAATTAGAACTATTGTTTATGGGCACTATGCTCAGCTGCTGTGACCTTGTGAAGGCAACAAAAGACCCCAAACCTTTTTATGTTTCAGTAAATTATTATTGCCTATGCAGTAATGCACCCCAAGTGTGTAGCATGTCATTATAATTTGTTAAGTTGTAGTAAAGGATTTATGAGGCAGCAGAAGCCTTCTACACAAACATTTCATGTTCAGTTCTGGCAGTGACGTCGCAGTGTTAACAAATCAGTGGAGCACTTTGATTTTTTATTTGCATATAAAACTGAAAAGTACAAAAATAAACATTCATATTTTGTTTTTCCTTTTTATTCGTTTGAAATAATGTCTGCTCTCTCTGTTAAAGCCAGTCAATATGAACTACCAAGGAATGATCTGCTACATATGAATGCTAATATGAATTACCAAGAGGATAAAAGCTATAATTAAGGATATGGCTTTGTTAGGCCCCGCAGGGGCGTCTGTGCAAGCAGGCGTTTAGTGTGTAGCGACACCACGGACTCGAGCTAACGGGGGGGGGTTCGACTCCCTCCCACGCACAGCCGTGGCTGTGCCGTGTCCGGGGAAAAGGGGATCCTGTGGGTTGAGCTGACGCTGGGTGATCGGACCTTTAAGGTCCCCCGGCAGAGGCAACGCACCCCTTTGGCCCCGGCTTCACGTAGACAGCACCCCGGGGCTGACCCATCCAGGGAAAATTGGCAGTCGCCTTTTCCTATCTCTCTCCCCTACAACTTCATCTTTATCTCTCACTTTTAGTCTGTCCTGTCTACTTATCTTTTCTGTTTACTTCCAATTTTCCTGGCGGCAAGGGTTAACCCTGTGCAAATAGCCTACCTTGGCCTAGGCGCGTTGGGTTATGGCAGTGTTGTACGGCTGACGTCTGCAAGCTTTCAGCACCTGCAAACTTGCAGCATCTCCTTGTTGGGCTCCGTGGTGGGTGGCCGCCAACGCTGCCGAACAAAAATAAGAGCGGCATGCATGGAGCATTCCTCCTACTGTCTGATCGTACCGGCTTGAAGCGGGTACGCACCGATGACATAAATTTTTTCAACCAGCCAATAGAAACATTTCCCCACTTCCACGTCATTCACTGTGAGAAAACTGAAAAGCAAGCCAGGACCATATCTCCTTTCGTAGTTGCCAGGTGTCTTACTGAAACTCTCTGGGCTGGATACAAAGTAACCAAAATGGCTAGCGGACACCTTCTCCTCGAAATTCAGGACAAAGAACAATTTGTAAAGCTAGACAGCCTCTCAACTTTTAGTGACGTACCGATCACCGTAACACCACACAGATCAATGAACATAACTCGCGAAGTGGTATCTGACGCAGACTTACTTGACCTGACTGAAACTGAACTTTTGGAGGGGTGGAAGAGCCAAAATGTCACTAATGTACAGAGAATTATCATCAGAAGAGATAATAAACACCGTCCAAACACTCAATACTCACATTTGCATCCAGTAAACTACCAAAATCTATTCAAACAGGGTACACGAAGACATCTATCAAGCCGTACATGCCAAACCCTCGTCGTTGCTTCCAATGCCAGAGGTATGGCCATGGCTCTAAAAGCTGTCGTGGTCACCAGACTTGTGCACAATGCGGAGTCCTAGGCCATGTATCTGAGAACTGCAAACAACCGCAACACTGTGTAAACTGTGAAGGAAACCATGCCGCATATGCACGCTCCTGCACATACTGGAAAAAAGAAAAAAAGGCAATAACATTGAAGGTGAAGGAGAACATTTCATTTGAGAAAGCACGGCGAAGAGTTGCACCATTCTATGTACCTACATACGCTGATGCGGCGCCTCAGGGGGCACCGCTGCACCAGCCCACGTCACTCCTTCGGCCCGCGCATAGCGAGCCGGCGGTTGTGGCACCTGCCGCCAAGGCGGCTGTAGTCCAGACTGCACCGCCTACTTCAGAGTCCTCAGGTCTCAAGGCCTCACCTCACCAGGAGAGGCCCGAAACTCGAACTAACAGCTCGCACGTGCGGGCATCCAGTGCCTCTGAGGAGGCAATGGATACGTCGGTACCCTTAGTGCCGAAAGAGCGGCGTGGCTCCTTGGAGCGCACCAAAAAAACAAAAAAGCAGATAACTGGGCCTTGTGACGGCCCTGTTACATGAACTCAAACTCACCGCCTAAATAGCCACTCGCTTTTCGTACACACAGCACTACTTTACATTCATCATGAACACTTAAATTATACAATGAAACGTCAGGGGCCTTCTCAGAAGCCTTGACGACATCCAAGAACTTTTACACGAACGCACCAAAAGTGCTGTGTGTACAAGAAACGTACCTTAATTCAAAACACACCAACTTTCTTCGTAAATAAGTTAGTTTCCAAAAGGACCGTGATGATGCCATGACATCATCTGGAGGCGTTGCCATTATAGTGAATCAAGGGATTGCATGCACACACAACTCCAAACATCCCTTGAGGCAGTGGCTGTTCGAGCGGTTCTTTTTGATAAACTGATCACAATTTGCACTATTTACATTCATCCTAGCTATCAGCTGCAAAAACATGATTTACACTCTTTAATTGATGAACTTCTGGAGCCTTATGTTTTCCTTGGAGACTTTAATGCGTATAGCAGGCTATGGGGCGACTCTCGTTGTGACACGCGAGGTCGACTTATTGAACAGTTCCTTCTCTCATCGAGCGCGTCTCTTCTAAATAGAAAAGAACCAACCTATTATAATCTCGCTAATAATACCTACTCCTCCATAGATCTAAGCATAGTTTCTCCATCTCTTGTGCCTTTACTCCAGTGGAAAGTCATCAGTAATCCGTACGGAAGTGACCACTTCCCCGTAGTTTTGAGCACAACCACAGCAACCGAGTGTCCACCACGTGTTCCCAAATGGCTCATAAACAGAGCCGACTAGGAACAGTGTTATACCATGGCTCGTTTAGGTTGGAGGGACGTATGTACTTTGAGCATTGATGTTGCTGTTAACTACTTCACAGCGTTTTTGATCGATGCTGCAACAAAATGCATCCCACAAACAAATGGACACCCTGGAAAACGGCGTGTGCCATGGTGGAACTCTGAATGCCGAAACACGTGCAAACAGCAAAACAGAACATAGAGGTTGCTTCGGAACTCACCGACAGCCGAAAATCTTGACACCTTCAAGAAAATAGTCTCAAGGCAGTTCAAGAAAATAGTCTCAAGGCAGGAGAACGCGTCGGCAGGCGAGAAGAAAAAGCTGGCAGAAGTTTTTGTCGGGGATCAATTCATACACACAGGAGGCTAAAGTCTGGAAAATGGTTGGTAGGGTAGCTGGAAAACAAGTACACGCACTTTCACACGTAAATACACAGGGTGATACCTTGGAAGATCAGGCGAACTTCCTCGGTGCACACTTCGAACGGGTGTCCAGCTCGTCGCACTATACTGACACTTTCCAAAAATACAGAACAAGACTAAAAAAGCAGAAACTCGAACACAAATGCACTAGATAAGAGGCATATAACCAAGCTTTCAGTTTAGCTGAGCTCCAAACACCTCTAAACTCGTGCAGTACTTCTCCCCAGGTTCTGACCGTGTGGTGTAAGAAATGTTAAAAACCTGCCAATCGAAACACAAAAAACCTTACTTTGTTTGTACAATGCTACCTGGTTTTCTGGCGCTATCCTTACTTCCTGTAAAAAGGCTATCATTATTCCCATTTTGAAAGAGGGCAAGGACCCTTCTTCAGCTTCGAGCTATAGGCCTATTGCACTTACAAGCTGCTTGTGCAAAGTCTTCAAAAAAATGATACTGTCGACTTGTACATTTCCTTAAAGTGAACAATTTACTCGACCCATTTCAGTTTGGGTTTCGAGAGGGTAGATCCACCACAGACCACTTTGTTCGTATCGAGGCACAGATCAGAGACGCTTTCGTCCATAAACAATATTTTCTTTCCGTGTTCCTCGATATCGAAAAGGCTTATGATACAACATGGCGCTTTGGAATATTAAGACACCTGTTTCATCTTGGCGTGCGCGGAAGAATGTTTAACCTAATCGAAAGTTACTTGTCCAATCGGACATTCGAGTTCGAGTAGGCAGCATTCTTTCCCAAACATTTATCCAAGAAACAGGCGTCCCGCAAGGTGGTGTACTTAGCTGCACACTTCTTCTTATCAAAATGACTTCTTTGCGCTTCTCCATCTCTCGCAATATGTTTTATTGTACATATGTCGATGACATCCAGCTTGGCTTTAGATCTTGCAATCTGGCCATGTGTGAGCGCCAGGTTCAGCTTGGTTTGAACAAAGTCTCCAATTGGGCTGAAGAAAACGTGTTCCGGTTGAATGCACAGAAAAGCACGTGTGTCTTGTTTCCAGGAAGAGAGGCCTTAATTCCGAACCCAATGTTCAACTGCATGGTCAACGTCTTTCTGTTAATACCGAACACAAATTCTTAGGCCTAATCTTAGACACCAAACTAACCTTCATACCACACATCAAATATTTAAAAAACAAGTGCATAAAAGCTATGAACGTTCTAGAAGTGTCTCACACTACGTGGGGAAGTGACAAGAAGTGTTTAATGAATTTGTATAAAAGCCTCGTACGTACCGGCCTAGACTATGGGGCAATAGCGTATCAGTCTGCAACACTTACTGCCCTTAAAATGCTTGATCCTGTTCATCATCTAGGCATCCGCATCTCTATGGGTGCTTTTCGCACTAGCCCCATGGAAAGCCTGTACGTGGAATCAAACGAATGGTCGCTCCACCAACAGAGATGTTACATGTCTTTTAAATATCATCTTAATGTGAATGCAGACAAGGATCACCCATCACATTCAACAATTAATGACAAGTCATGTTCAGCTGTGTTTGAAAAACAGCCTTCTATGAGACAACCCTACTCACTCCGTGTGAGGGGCCTAGCGAAGGAAACCGGTGTGCCACTCGAACACCGCTTGATGGCTCCCGCAGTATGCTTGCCACCGTGGCAGTGACAGGCGATAGATTGCGACGTGTCTTTCTTGGAGGTTACAAAGCATGCACCAATCGCACATATCCAGACATACTTCCTTGAACTACATCAATACACATGTCCTGAGTTCTTTACGGATGCTTCAAAGTCTAACACTTCTGTCTCGTATGCAGCCGTGGGCCCATCCTTTTCGGAAGCTGGCGTTCTGCACTCTGATGCAAGCATCTTTACCGGCGAAGCTTATGCCATACTTGCGGCCGTTAAACACATTAAACAAATAAAGCTACAGAAGGCAATAATATATACAGATTCTCTAAGCGTAGTGAAAGCTCTGAAAACACCTAAAAAGCACAAAAACCCTGTCCTTGTCTCGCTTTATTCACTCCTATGCACAGTGTACTCATCTAAGCAGCATGTTGTAGTCTGCTGGGTGCCTGCACACCGCGAAATACAAGGCAGTGTTCTGGTGGACCAGCTAGCTGGATCCGCCAACAAAAGCACTATCAACACTTCGATACCGATTCCTGCCCTCGACTTGAAAGCTGTTATATTGCGAAAGCTCAGGGTTTATTGGCAGAGCACATGGGAGGCATACACAGGGAATAAATTGCATGTCATCAAGCCACAACTTGATCATTTGCCGCCAGTATCAAAATCACGCCATATAGAAGTAATCCTTACAAGGTTAAGAACAGGCCATACAAACACAACACATTCATTTCTTTTATCTCGGGGCGATCCACCTTTGTGTGACAGATGTGGAGAAGCACTCACCATACTTCACATTCTAATACAGTGCAAAGAATTAGACAAGCTAAGAAGACACTTCCCATTACCCTACCGACAACAGGTACCACTACATCCTGCAGTGTTCATCGGTAGAAAACCACTTTTTAGTCGTAACTTATTGTTAGCGTTTTTAAAAGAAATTCGTACTTTTCATATCATATACCCGGGCATTCCATAGTGCGACCTCTCCCAAGAGGTCTCCGCTGCGGTGGCTACACTCAACAAAGCACTTGCCTCACGGCCCTTGGATGCAAGGGTGTGAACGAGTGAGGCACTTGTGCTGATGCCATACATGTCCATCGTTTTTATTATCACAAACTTTTGTCATGCATTAACACCCCACACTTTTCAAGGCATGGTCATGTTTTTATTACTTCTATTTTTTTACCCGCCTTAGAGTGAGGAATTTTATGGCCCATATACAGCCGCTTATCACAATCATTGTCCATATCTCTTGTAACATGAACTGGTGCTCTTTGTGCCAGCCCTTGCGCCACAAAACATCAAACATCATCATGGCTTTGTTAGGCATATGATCTTTCTCAATTGGGGACTAACACGTTTCTCGTCCTTGTGAATATGATGTGTGTGAAAAGGTTGGTATGTAAGTTACCTTACTGTGTTAATTTTTCTTTGCAGTACTGTTCCTATATCCTCTGGTAATGGTGACACAAGCTCACTACCATATACTTTTGAGTCATCCACATTTCAGGCCAAAGAGCCAAAAGAATGCCAGAAGCAGTGTTCTAATAGCACGAGCCATGAAGACTGTGATTCGTATGCATCTGAACGATGTGTATCTCTGGAAGAGCCAAGCAAGGAGACTGTGGATATTGTTTGTGATAGTGCATCTGTAAGAAGATGGAAACACTCTCACCAAAGTTCCAAGAGTGAAGGTGAACTCATAAAAAGTGTAGATGCAGATAGGGTACATGGAAGGAAGACATCAAGCGTTGTTTCTGGTGTCTCAATAGTGGTGACTCCTCAAGAGCACATCTTTAGTCTTCTTCGTTCTTCGGTAAGCTGGTTCTCTCTTTAGCCTGCTTTTTTGTCTAAGCAGCCTAATGTTCATACATAAAGCTAATTCAGAATGCCTCTTACACTTTGCATTTGATGTAAATTTATACAATCCTGTTGATAGCCTCTCATAGAAGAATAAACACTTCATTTATATCGTTTCTGTGCATTGTAGGAGGGGGATCAAGTTTGAAAGCACACTGATAGGGACCTTGTCAAGCAAATGTCATTTGGATGCACTTCTGTGTAGAAGTTTTGACAAGCAAGCTCAATTAAAATTACCAAAAGCAATACAAAGACAGGCTGATCAAAGGACACATACTCAAACGACAAACAAGATGTAGCTCTCCTTTTTTGTACTCTTTTTATTTTTTGAGTGTGTGTTCATCTGCGCCCTTCATTCGTGTAAAAATAGTTTGCTTAATGGTTTGACAAAATCTTAAAAGATGGGGGTTACAGACCAGTTCAGAGGGGCCCTAAAACATTTTTCCAAGCAATCGTCAAATGGCCTTTCTGTCGCAGTTTACTGCTTCATGAATTCACAGCTGCAAAAATGTTTTCAATTTATCAAGTACAGTCGCGGCCACATCTGTGTAGAGCGCGCGAGCAGTCACTTTTTGCTCTGCTGGGTGGCTCCTTGAGGCAGTTTCAGGCTCTGACGTAGTGTGTCAGAAGCATGCGTGGCCTAGCTGACCACGTCACAGCCCGAAACTGCCAAAGGATGTTGCCCCACAGAGCAAAAACCAGCTGCTCGCACGCTCTACTCAAATGTGGTCGCAGCTGTACTTGCAGAGTTGCTAGCATTTTTTGTATACTTTGTGTTTTTTTTTCTCCTTCAGTTCACGCACTCTAGAAAGGGAGAGGGGAAGTGATAAGAGACCAGAAGCGACATCAGTACACATCATGACCTTAAGCACTTTTTTTTTTTTAACTGCCCAGCTCTTTTTCAGTGTAGTGACAAGCACACTAGTGCCGCTACTGTACACGGTCCTAAGCTGTATACAGGAACTTAAGGTATTGCAGGCACGTTATAGCAGTCTGGGTGATTGAGAATTCTTGTGCTGCATAGTTGAAGCAGCCTCCAAAATCTTTATTCTTCTCTCCTCTGGCAAAGTTGGTCCATGCAGTGAGGTAATTTGCCAAGAGAAGAGCAGTATCTAGCTGTGTTTCTAATTTCATTGTAAATTTACTAACACATGCTTTAATATTTGACTAACATTGTTCACATTAGCCTCAACTTCCAATGAGCGCTGTTTTCTGACCATGTTCAAAAAGTGTTGTTAATGCACTAAACAAGCCCACCATGTTATCACAAGCACTATAAGTTACTGGCAATGTTAATTTTTTTTTTACTTGAGGCTGAAGCCTTTTTATTTTCTATGATGATGAGAGGTAAAGCTATCTGGCAGCTTCTGCTGTATCCCTGCTAAAGTAGGATAGAAAATTTATTTTAAAAAACTCAAATGGTTGTGATATTGTGGTTGTGATTGGTATTGTGGTTGAAGTATAGACCTATTCCATCTTTATAAACAGGGGTAGGCACCGTCGATATATGTAGGTTTGTAGTAGCAACGTCCCAGCTTGTAAGCTTTGCCCAGCTGTCCCGGTCAAAAGTGCGCTACTACCCTCTATGGTCGCATGACAACTGGCGCAGCAGCTGCAAAAGCTGCCTCCGAGCACGGCGTGTTGGGACGCCTCCCACATGCTTTCAAGTGGCAGCCACAATAGAGCAGGCACTGCGCCATGCTCCCTACCAAGCTGCAGAATTCAGGCACTTTCTTCTTCTCCTAAGCACCACCGCAACAGAGGTAGTTGCAGTGGCTGTTAGAGGGGCTCTGAAATCAACACATGAGCCTTGTTGATGTGTAGCTCTAGCTTTGCAAACCTCCTCAAAACATGAGGTATCTTGAGGGTGGGAATGTGGCTCATTTACGAAATGTCATTGCCGTTGTGGCAGTGTACGTCACACGTGTACATTTGTAAATTGTTAATTAATGCAAGAACGATGGACACAGCTCAGCAAGAAACTCTAGGATAAGATATGCTAATGCACGGTGTAAAAATACATAGCCACGAATCGTTTCAGTAAATCCTTGTGTATAATGAATGTGCGGAAAAAGTTATTTATGCAAATGACCTGGGGTGATCTCGGTGACACTCATCATCAGTACACTTGCTATACATGCAACTATACATGCTGGGGAACTACATGCAACTACATGCTGGGCAACTATACATGCAACTATACATGCTATACATGCTGGGTTGCTATACATGCAACTATACATACATCAACTGTACATGCTGGGGAAATGCGGTTATGTACTTGTCAGGTCTGCGCTCAATTCATACGCTCAAGTCAAAGCCGCAAAATGCATACAGACCATAAACAGACTGGGAAAGTTTCCCGAGGACTGTTTTTCTGTGAATTCTCAGACGTCAAAAGCCCGTAGCGCACCACAGCCAGAACAGCCCTGATTGATACACGGTGTGTCATCGCAGCTGCATATAAAGAAAAAGCATAGTCCACATCATCCTTTCGTTCTCTCCTGCTTCAGTTGTGTCCACACAGAAACACATGCTTCATGACCGAGTGAAAGGTTTAGTTCACGTGAGTATAACGAAATCCTTTTGACGCGTCCAAGACTTCTACAGTTCTATTAACATTGGCAACTGCAAAAAATTTTTTACATTTCTTCGCATATGGCAATGCTATTCACAACGTGTGTTGTGATGAATATGCTCGCTACGCCTACACACCAGGCTTATTCCAAAAAATGCGGGGTGGCAAATTAAACGACACACTTGACAGAAGTGATCGTTTTTGCTATAAGCCGCTCCGAAACATAACTAATGAACCGGCGTCGAAGGCAAGTTCTCGCAAGTCTAATCTTCTTGTGTCTTTTCTTTCTTTTTTATTTGAAAAAAAATGAAAAAAAATAAAGACCTGGCCCATCTTTTTTTTGCCTTCCCGCACAAATCATCGTGAAAGGTCGTCGGCACATCATTTTTTTTCTTTGCACGTTGACAAACAGCACAAGAACTAGCAAAAACACAGCAGTAACTGCAGCAGACTTGGCTTCTTTTGCCTACCGCGTGAAACCAAACGCCCCACGACAGCACCACTGCATTTTCGCGACGTATGTCCGGTGGAATTCGTCTATAAGAGGCAATAAGAAATAGAAGTTTGGCTTTCATGTATTGTGAAATGTCGATTCAACACTTCTATTTATGAAAGCAAGATCTTTCCAAAGAGTAACCTTCCAGCCCAGCTTTCTTTAGCTTTTACATTTCCATTTTCTTTCTATGCTTGATGGAAAATCTGGTGCCATAGCACTTAAAGTGGTTTGTTTAAGTGCCATGGCATTGATAGTCCAATAACTTAAGCAAGGTAGTTTATTGCCTTATGGATCAATTGCCACAAAACATTTCTTGATTTTATCATTAATGAGCAGAGTTACAGGGATTTGTTGCTTGCTTTAAGCACTCTCCTCTTTCGTCCTGATGAGTACACTACAATCTACACAGGCAGTGACGGGAAGGGGGGGTAAGAAGCTAAATTGGCACACATCATGACCTTGAGCACACATGGTGAAACATGACTGCTCTCAGCCATTGTGAGTGTGGCTACAGTGTAATGTTAGGAAACTATGAAGCACAGTGTCAGCGCATGGTGGCACCCCGTGGCAAGAAGCACATCTGATCCAAACGCCACTCTTGATTTGTGTCTGCTTTGAATCAATATCATGCTACGTACAGCAGGTGCCAGCATCTCTGAAGAGTGAACACAAGTCTCTGTATGCAGAAGGGACACCTGAGAAAATAGCAACTTCGTGCTCTGCTTCTAAACTCTCCTTGCTGTTCACAGCTACGAGATTTGGCTGGGCTATTTGTAGCAGCGTCTGGTCTCCACAGAATGTTTTTTTTTTTTTAGTTCAAAGGGTGGTTCGTGATTTCTTTAAAACTGGCAATGGCCATTTTATTGGCAGGCTACTGACCTATAGGAGGTACTTGAAAGCTTGGGGTAGAAACTAAGAAAATAAAAAAAAAAAACAGGATACTGCCTGAAAAAAATAGAAACCAGAATAAAAGTCAGGCTGGTCTTTATGGTGAACGGTTTTCTTAAAAGGAAGGAACAAAGTTGTATATAGACGGTACAATAATGTAGCATTTAAAAAAAAATAATGGGAAAATATTAAGCAGAAGTTAGCAGTTACATGTGTTTTAATGTTAACTGGTGCATCTCGTGCTGAATGTTTGGAGACTCCACTAAGATTTATTATTTCTTACATTCTAATGGAAGCAAGTATTTAAACGGTTGCTTTTTCTCGATTTTAAAGTTGGTGGGTTTGTATGTTTGTTATGATTTGTCACAAACGCTGTTGTAAGTTCATGTTAGGTGTTGAAAAAGGGCCAAGAGATTTGGTTGCTGTCGTACAGACTAAGGAGAGTTCGGAATAAGTTACTTCTAATGTTGTAAATGAAATAAAAAACATTTTTTTTTATGTGCATGTTCATTTTGATGCATGGTTTTCTTCAAGCTGATATTACGGATTGCATTTTCTTAACTTTCATCTGTGAAAATAGTTTTCTTTTTTACTGTTCTTTTTTCATGTGACTTGTATTGGACATACTTATTAAAGGATGTTGGAGGTATGCTGTACATTCAAATGGAGCTATGTTCCAAAAACCTTGCAGATTGGTTGGCCGCACGTAATCAGCGGCTAGCTGACCCAGAGTCTGGTAAGTGACCTCTTATTTGGTCATTAAGCTCCAACTGTATAACTTATCACTATTTGTTGTAGCTGATGCTTTACTGAGGATTCGCCTAAGCTTCGCAGCAGGAGCTCTATGCTCGGTTTCCCATATCAGGTGCAACGTTGTAGTAGTTCTGCAAGTAGTTCAATCAGCAAAACGTATCACTCCACGTATATCATGGTCGGCTCTTGTCATAAATGCTCCCGCGGGCCGAGCATCGGCCTCCACGTGATGCGTTGCAGCAAATGAAAGCATAATGACATTAACCAATCAAGCCGTAGTAAGGATCGTGCTAGGTGGTTTGCTTACTTTTATGGCACAAAACATGCTCATTTAATATTCAGCCTAAAAATGGGCCTGCATCGAGTGTGTAGCAGAGTTGCAGTGAAAGCTGGAAGATCAGTACCCACTACGACATGAGTAATCATAATTTTCTGTAGTAAGGAGGCATTCACTGTCATTCTTCGTCCTTCTTCACAGAAGTGCTATGCACTTGCAAGGAATTATGAGCATTTTATTGATGCTGTGGCTGACGACGATGAAGAATTATGCCCGAGACTTTTGTGATGGGTTGAAGCATTCGATGACCCACTTGTTATGCAATTCGCATTGCGTGGTGCCTAGTTATTCCTTTGCTGTTCTAAAATGCTTTATTACTTAACACAATTCTTCACCCAACATGCAGCAGCCCACCCAGGGTCAGTTTGAAACGGAGTTTCAAGCGCCGGCATATCTCAGTGGTAAAATACATGGCTGGCACGCATAGGGACCCAGGTTTAAATACCATTCTGTCCTGGGTATTTTTTATTTAATTAGTTTTTTTTCTTCATTCAGTAGTGGTTACGAATACCGGCGGCGAAGGTGGACAACTACAGCATTGGCGCCCTTTGTTGCGATCTCATAACAGCTTTTGCTATGAAATCTATTTTTAATTGAAATGACATTGTTATTTCTTAATGCAAAGCGCCGACTGTAAGAAGTCTTGCTAGCCTTCACAGTGTTGCACCTGATGTGTGAAACGGAGTATACACATAAATAAAAATAGACAGTAGAGCACATAAGTTGGGCACATCATGCCTCTTTTCTGATTGTCTTAATTTTTTTATACTGCTGTGCTTTAATCCATCATCATTACCATGGCAATATCTTATAAATAGTAGGATTCTGTGGATATTCGAGTTTCAAGTTACAATCGAATAATACCTAATCCAAGAATTCAGTGTGACGTTTGAATAGCTAGTGTTCAAAGTTTCAAATAACTTGACTGTATAAATATCTTTTTAATTTGAGACTTCCATCTGGCACCACAAAAGTAAATAACACAAGAGGCTCATCACACATAAACAAGTTGAACTCTTGCATTAAGTTGAAGAGTGATAGGTGGAATGGTTGCTCTGAGATAATGAAGGCGTGCTTACTTTAGGTCTGGGCATAACCAGAACTAGTGGCGGCGATGGCGTAGTGGTTAGAGCATCCGCCTCGCATGCAAGAGGTCCGTGGTTCAAATCCCGGTGCCGCGCAGTTCCCAACCGGATTAAAAAAAAATCCGCGTGTTGATGGAACTGCATTAAGAGGCCTGGGGTGCGGCCTCACCGGTAGGGAGTGCGTTTCCGGCGGTAACCACCGCCGGAAACGCACTCCCTCACCAGAGAAGGATTGGCCACCCTGGTGCAGTATCTGGCCACTACCTCCCACATGCATACGTCAAATAACTCACGGCCCTCAGTCCCCAGCAGCTGCGAAGCAACTGACCACGGCGGCGGTCAGATCTGCAACGCAGCAGAGGGTGCTAAGAATCTCTGGATCCGGACAGGCCGCCATTGGAACCTGAACTTGGCAACGTTTAACGCTAGAACATTATCTAGTGAGGGAAGTCTAGCTGTACTATTCGAGGAGCTAGAGGGTGTTAAATGGGATATAATAGGGCTCAGTGAGGTTAGGAGGACAGATGAGGCCTATACGGTGCTGCAGAATGGGCACGTCCTTTGCTATCGGGGCTTGGGAGACAGAAGAGAACTGGGAGTGGGGTTCCTAATTCACAGAAACATAGTTGGCAACATAGAGGAATACTATAGCAATAATGAAAGGGTGGTAGGTATTGTAATTAAACTGAATAAAAGATACAAGATGAAGGTAGTACAGGCTTACGCGCCTACATCCAGTCATGATGACGCTTCAGTTGAAAGCTTCTATGAAGACGTGGAATCGGCAATGAGTAAGGTAAAACACAGTATACTATAGTGATGGGCGACTTTAATGCAAAGGTAGGGAAGAAGCAGGCTGGAGACCAGGCAGTAGGAGATTATGGCATCGGCACTAGAAACGCCAGAGGAGAGCTACTAGTAGAATTCGCAGAATGCAATAATTTGCGAATTTTGAATACGTTCTACCGAAAACGAGAAAACCGCAAGTGGACATGGAGGAGCCCTAATGGCGAAAATAAGAACGAAATAGACTTTATAATGACTGCACACCCAAGAATCGTGCAGGATGTGGAAGTCGTTGGCAAGGTACGATGCAGTGACCATAGAATGGTACGGTCTCGAATTCGCCTAGACTTGAAGAAGGAACGACGGAAACTGATACGCAAGAAGCCAATCAATGAGCTAGCACTGAGAGGGAAAGTACAGGAATTCAGAGTGTCGCTGCAGAACAGGTACTCGGCTCTTAGTGAGGAAACCAACCTTAGCGTAGATACAATGAATGATAATCTGACGAGTATCATTACGGAGTGTGCAGTGGAAGTTGGAGGCAGGGTAGTTAGACAGGACACTGGCAAGCTTTCCCAGGAAACGAAGAACCTAATTAAGAAGCGTCAAATCATAAAAGTGTCAAGCACAACAGACAAAATAGAACTGGCAGAGCTTTCGAAGTTGATTAATAGACGTAAAGTATGCGATGTAAGAAGGTATAACATGGAGAGAATTGAACACGCTCTGAAAAACGGAGGAAGTGTCAAAGCAGTGAAGAGGAAACTTGGGATAGGCAAAAGTGGGATGTATGCACTAAGGGACAAAGAAGGCAAAATAACTACCAATATGGATAGGATAGTTAAAATAGCGGAGGAGTTTTACAGAGATCTGTACAGTAGCCGAGACAACCACGACCTTAGTACTGTTGCGACCGGGGTTTCCAGACACCGGAGGTCCGGGATGAAGTTGTCGAGGCAGGAGGAAGAGAGACTTGAAGAGGGTTTATTTACAATATGTACATTGCGAACTCCCTACACGGTGAGCTCTCAAACGTGGCAGGCCTCTACATGTCTCCTAACATAGCGCTACATGGTGCTTGGTTCTACATGGTTCTGCTCGGTTCTGCTCTCGAAAAAAAGCACCCACGAATGAGCCGCGGGGGCTCATTATAAAGGGTCTGTCCTCCCCAGATCCCTAGATCGGGGACCGCGTACAGAGGGCACCGTCCAACCACGGATCACACATTACCCGCGAGGGTGACGAGCACGCACGGTCCACGTGAACGTTCAAAATTGAAGCGTGGTCACTGCACGGCCATGTGGCACGAACGTGGCTCCTCCTCGTCAAGGGGTGTCGCTGGGCGAGGGGTCTGAAGTTGATGACTGCATCCATCGAAAGGGCCGCCGTAAACAAGCTTCAAATGGTCGCCGAACGACTCGTTCAATTAGCGGGACGATTTCCGGCCGCCGCCGCCGCCGTCATCTTCCAAAGAAGAAGCGGCACTTGTGGTCTCCCGAACTGCTCACGGTGTCGCGGCGGCAAGACGCCGCACCCTCCGGCCAGGGGGGAACAATACATGGCGGACACAGGCCGCCAGCCCGTTTGGCGACTAAAAAGGAACATCAAAAGGAACGCCGATCCATTGTCAGACCTGGCGCCGGTCCTAACAGTAGGCAGCCGGTCGTTCGGTTACTTGTTTGAAGATTAAAGGAGCGCCGCTCCCTCTTCCGCTCTGGCGCCGGTCACAACAGCTCGTCCGCCGGCGGGAGAAGCGACCTGAGGGTGACCAGCTGCACAGGTTGCCCGAAGTGTCGCTGAGTAGTGCTGTCTTCCAGGCCACTGCTGATGACGCTCAGCCAAGGACTCTGTCCCTCTCGCTCCTTGTGGCTCCCCTCTGGGAAAAGCATTCATACACACCACCACAGGCACGGGAGAGCACCCTGCCCGCACTGAGACACGTCGAGTCCGACAAATTATCCAAAAGCAACCTTACTTAAGCGGTATTACCAAACACAAAGCAGCAATCGGGACGTTTCTCTGAGGTTTCACCAAAACTCCTAATCCCGATCCGATAATAATCTTCCCATCAAACTGCTTTCAAGAAAACTAACTGTCAAGTGATGCGCTCACCGTGGCATACCCGAGTGCTTGCGTGAGCAATCCGCCGTAACCCACCAGGTATCATACTCATAAAATAAAGCATTTTACTTCACGCTATCTTTTAGTGCCCGAAATTTAGTGCCGCCAAAGCCAGTCGTCAATTCCTTTTGAGAAGACGAAAGCATAACTGCCGTGCTGCACCTGCATTAGGAACATCTTTATTATATATCCGCAAACGCACATCACAGTGCTCCTGCCTGGATGAGATACCACCTAACCAGTTGTTGCGACCGGGGTTTCCAGACACCGGAGGTCCGGGATGAAGTTGTCGAGGCAGGAGGAAGAGAGACTTGAAGAGGGTTTATTTACAATATGTACATTGCGAACTCCCTACACGGTGAGCTCTCAAACGTGGCAGGCCTCTACATGTCTCCTAACATAGCGCTACATGGTGCTTGGTTCTACATGGTTCTGCTCGGTTCTGCTCTCGAAAAAAAGCACCCACGAATGAGCCGCGGGGGCTCATTATAAAGGGTCTGTCCTCCCCAGATCCCTAGATCGGGGACCGCGTACAGAGGGCACCGTCCAACCACGGATCACACATTACCCGCGAGGGTGACGAGCACGCACGGTCCACGTGAACGTTCAAAATTGAAGCGTGGTCACTGCACGGCCATGTGGCACGAACGTGGCTCCTCCTCGTCAAGGGGTGTCGCTGGGCGAGGGGTCTGAAGTTGATGACTGCATCCATCGAAAGGGCCGCCGTAAACAAGCTTCAAATGGTCGCCGAACGACTCGTTCAATTAGCGGGACGATTTCCGGCCGCCGCCGCCGCCGTCATCTTCCAAAGAAGAAGCGGCACTTGTGGTCTCCCGAACTGCTCACGGTGTCGCGGCGGCAAGACGCCGCACCCTCCGGCCAGGGGGGAACAATACATGGCGGACACAGGCCGCCAGCCCGTTTGGCGACTAAAAAGGAACATCAAAAGGAACGCCGATCCATTGTCAGACCTGGCGCCGGTCCTAACAGTAGGCAGCCGGTCGTTCGGTTACTTGTTTGAAGATTAAAGGAGCGCCGCTCCCTCTTCCGCTCTGGCGCCGGTCACAACAGTACTATAAGAACTAGCAATAACCCAGATGACACCCCACCAGTAATGATAGAAGAAGTCAGAAAAGCTTCGGAGAGCTTGCAAAAGGGCAAAGCTGCTGGTGAGGATCAGGTAACATCAGACCTGCTGAAAGATGGAGGACAGATTGTGTTAGAAAAACTAGCCACCCTGTTTACGAGGTGTCTCCTGACGGGAAGGGTACCAGAGTCTTGGAAGAATGCTAACATCATCTTAATACATAAGAAAGGAGATGACAAGGACTTGAAGAATTACAGGCCGATCAGCTTGCTCTCTGTAGTATACAACCTATTTACAAAGGTAATTGCTAACAGAGTAAAGAAAACATTAGAATTCAATCAACCAAAGGAACAAGCAGGATTTCGAACAGGCTACTCAACAATTGACCACATTCATACTATCAATCAGGTAATAGAGAAATGCTCAGAGTATAACCAACCAACCACTATACATAGCCTTCATAGATTACGAGAAGGCGTTTGATTCAGTAGAAATATCAGCCGTCATGCAGGCACTGCGGAATCAGGGCGTAGATGAAGTATATATAAACATTCTGGAAGAAATCTACAGGGGATCAACTGCTACCATAGTGCTTCATAAAGAAAGCAACAGAATACCAATCAAGAAGGGTGTAAGGCAGGGGGACACAATCTCCCCAATGCTATTTATTGCTTGCTTACAGGAGGTTTTCAGAAGCCTAGAATGGGAACAGTTAGGGATAAGAGTTAATGGAGAATACCTTAGTAACTTGCGCTTCGCCGATGACATTGCATTGCTGAGTAACTCAGGGGACGAATTGCAACTAATGATTACGGAGTTAGACAAGGAGAGCAGAAAGGTGGGTCTTAAAATTAATCTGCAGAAAACGAAAGTAATGTACAACAACCTCGGAAAGAAGCAGCGCTTCGAGATAGGTAATAGTGCACTTGAAGTTGTAAAAGACTGTCTACTTAGGGCAGGTAATAACCGCAGAGCCTAACCACGAGATTGAAGTAACTAGAAGAATAAGAATGGGGTGGAGCACATTCGGCAAGCACTCTCAAATTATGACAGGTAGATTGCCACTATCCCTCAAGAGGAAGGTATATAACAGCTGTATCTTGCCGGTACTTAGCTGCGGAGCAGAAACCTGGAGACTTACATAGAGGGTTCAGCTTAAATTAAGGACGACGCAGCGAGCAGTGGAAAGAAAAATGGTAGGTGTAACCTTAAGAGACAAGAAAAGAGCAGAGTGGATTAGGGGACAAACGGGGGTTAAGGATATCATAGTTGAAATAAAGAAGAGGAAATAGACATGGGCCGGGCATGTAGCGCGTAGACAGGATAACCGCTGGTCATTAAGGGTAACTAACTGGATTCCCAGAGAAGGGAAGCGGGTTAGGGGGAGACAGAAGGTTAGGTGGGCAGATGAGATTAAGAAGTTTGCGGGTATAAATTGGCAGCAGCAAGCACAGGACCGGGTTAACTGGTGGAACATGGGAGAGGCCTTTGTCCTGCAGTGGACGTGGTCAGGCTGATGATGATGATGATGATGATGATGATAACCAGAGCTAGTGTGTCACATCCACTGCAATTAAAGAGCATCGAAACAGGGGCATGTGCTTCCACACACTGCGTGGTAGTGTTGCGGCCATTGGGTGGTCACTGCCAGCATAAGAATAAAACATGACAAAGGCCTATGGGGCAACTTGGTTAGGGTGGGGTGTCTAAAGCCAATGCATACGTCAGTGCAGTTGGCCTTTCATTAAAATTGTGCCGATATCCTGGTTCAAAAGCAAGTTCATGTTCAATTTAAAGGCAAGGATAAGAGAGAAAGAGAGAAAACTGTCAAGCCCTTCACAACTTTGCTTCTGAAACGAAGGCACGAACTTCTTGCGCGATGTTGTCACATATGCTGCAAGCACCAAAATAACTTAATACTTGGCCCACCAAACCTTCTTCACATGTGAAAATTTGTTCACACTGTGCAGCGACCACTTGCCCGCTGCACCACTCATTCGGAAATTTCCTTTGTCCTAGTGCGCAGTAAAAATGCTGTTGTGAACAGCCACCTGAAGGTTTGTGGACCCGAAGCACTCGTGACAGTGAAACACCATAATATTGTTATAGTCTTACAGTTGTAGTACAATTAGTATTCTTTCAGCAGTAGTTACTCGTCATGTTATGTGCTCGAAAATGTGAACAGATTTCATTTCATTGTTCTTTCTTTGAATTTTCAATAAAGTCTTTAGCATTCAGTATACAAATCAATGTTGGATATTTGTGGCCACTATTTAGCAATATTCAGTATGAATTTGATTGGAGACGAAATTTCATTATTTGCATAACCCTATAAATAGCAAACATGAAATAAGCACAGGTGTGTAGCACAGCTGTGCAGCTTGTACAAGGTCAGAGTGGAGAGTGATGGCTCTAGTATTGCAAGGAAGTTCAGTGTAGCCTTCATTAGTGAAAGCCTAGCTAGTAAGGTTTCTTGTGAGCTTATAGTTCAATAAAGGATATGTTGCTAGAGCAATTGTTTTAGTAAGCTGGCTTTGTGGAAGTGTCGATGGAATCTCTTTTTTTACACACTTTTGATTGCTTAGTCTGCAACTTTCTGTGAGCCTCAATCTTGAGTTATAAAAAAAAGAAAGCTATGTTGCCAGTCCTTCTTAGTCAGGTTACCCATTCTAAAGCTGTTGGGGTTCTTGTAAGACTTGCCACTCATGACATGTAATAAACTGCTGGTTGTCTTAAGGATATTCATGTCATCAACTCTTTCTGTCCAACTCAGTGTTGTTTGGTTAATGAAAATTTTCACCCTCTTTCTAAATGTTAACCTACAGCTGAGAGTAGCATCAGCATCATTCCAGAAGCAATGAGCATCTTCAAGCAGATCTTGAGTGGGGTGGAGTATGTGCATTCCAAAGGATTCATTCACAGAGATATTAAGGTAGGTGAATTTACTGGTTAGTGCCTCTGGTTTAGCTGTAACACTGTTGTGCATATGGTTACTAATGTTGTGCTAGCTTGTGCTGCTTCAGTTGTTATTTATTTATTTATATATTTTTCAAATATTTGTGAAAGCTCAGCAGTATTTCAATGATCAGTCCAAAATATTGCAGTGAATTAAGACATTCCTTTGCAGCTTTTTTTTTTTTTGTAGGATGAAATTGTATTTACACTGTTTGAATGAGGATTCACCACAAATACTGGGCAATTATATAAACAGTCTCCAGGGCTAAAAGTACAATATCGATCTTTTTTTTTTTTCAATGTAAATTGTGACAAAAAAAATGCAATAAGCTTTTCGGCTAGAATAAGCCATCTGCTTTTGAATGTTTCATTCATGCATTGTGTGCAGTGATACTATATAATTTGTAAATGCATACAAGCTTGCTTTCATTTTACTATAGTAGCATCAGCATTACCAATATTTTGAGAATTTTATGTAGGGAGTCAGGCATGTTAGTGAAGCGTACTCCTGAGCGTTGGATAGTTGGTACTAATTCTTTAGTGATGGCTCATTGCCTCATTTAATGAAGCTAACAGAATGGCAGCAGTCGTAGTCAGCTGGGGATTTAACAAAGGCCTAAACATCTTCCCAAGAGGGCATCAACTGGTTGCTCTCAGCAAAGCTGCTGATATGTGAGACAGTGCGGCAAAACAAGCCATGATGTTTCAAGAGTCAATGCCAAGCTTTTCAAACCACAAATTCTCTTGGCTTTTACGCCAACCTTAACAGGAATTTGCCCATGGTTGTAAAAGCAGCCTTATCTTATGTTGAATTCTGTCAAGGTACTTGAAGCAATATGCTGGAGTACTGCTGGTGTAAAGAGAAAAGTTATTCTAAAGAAAATATATTTTATTTGCCAGTCTACTTATGAAAAGCAGCTGGATTTTATATTTTGATTTGTGAAGCTGAATATCACGTGACCTGCTTCGCAGCTGAGCACAGCGTTTTCTGTTAAACGGGTGTATGTTGCATTTGACAGTAACTGTAGTTAACTACAGGTAACTGCGGTTTCTTGCAACTGATGTTAGCACACGCCCATGTAACTAGGGTATCGGGAAGTCAGGTTTTTCAGCTCACAAGTGGGCAGTGGGACGATGCGTGACCCACCCTATATTATGGCGTGAAGTGGTCAGTGTGTCGGGTGTGTCAGCCGTTTTTCAGACATTTTAATGTGATGGACTTTTTACATATTCTACAATTTACTTGGGAAAAAATAGAGCAGTGCTAGTTTTTGCACACCTGAAAGGAGCATTAAACCAACCTAGGTCTATTGCAGTTCTTTTCTTCCGTAGAGGAAAAAAAAAAAGGGAAAACCTAGACCAAAGACTTTAAATCCAATAATGGCAGTGATATCAAACGTACCGGTATACATCCTAGATAATTGCATTGGGAATGAATGGGGGCTCTCTTTTCTCGACACCTCAGCAGTTTTCAGTGTGCATGTTAGGACCTCTGGCTCTTAATATCCAAAGTGTTCTTGTTGAGGGTACATTTCAAGACTACTGTTGCACTGCAGACATGTTATTTGTTGCATCACTTGAAGCCTGTATACTGTAAAGTACCCAGGAAATACCTATTCTACTACCACTGAAAATTGCAGCAATTTAGGTATAGACACTTGTCCAGTCAAAGTAGCAACAACCAAGATGGCAGCCAACAAAAGCTTCAAGGCAGTAATATGGTGGTTTACGAAATCGAAGAAGTGTGTTTATTTTAAAATTGTTAACAATGGAGTACAGTAATGCCTACTCACCATCACTGAACCCAACAAACGACTCTTCCGAATTCGTAGAAAATAGGAGGTGAGTGCATTCATCACTAATACTCATGTGAATTTAACCGACCATAGCCTCTCCAGTGCCTGCAAGTTCATTATGCAAGTGCCCATTCTTCCTGCTGTCCAACTAAACAGCGATCCCACAACCTTTGAAGAATTGCACGACCATCCCTTCTGGCAGACCAGCCCAAGCTTTTGACACAAACTTCAGCACGTCTTGGTGCAAAAATGTCCACAGGTTCCCTTCAGGAATCCCCTCTCCATTACTTATGAACTCAGACTATTATATGTAGAGGGATTCCTTGAATGAATTATTCCAGTAAACATTCACAGGCTGAAGGATTCCGGTGCACCCTCCTGTAATGTACGCAGTGCCACCATGGCCACAGTGGAAATGCGACAGGCACAGCTGGTGTTAGTGATATGTATGCTGCCTTCCCCAGGTAGTCAAAATTTCCAGAGCCCTCTGCTACAGTGTCTCTCGTAATCATATTGAGGTTTTAGGAAGTAAAACCCCAGGTATTATTATGAGGGCATCATGAACTCTTAATTGAACATGGGCCTGCCATCGGTGAACTTCGTAGTTGAGGTGCTTTAGGGCATCACACTTGTAGTCCCACTCACGGAGCCTTTTTTCTGTATATCTTGAAATGCCAAGAGGTATAAGCTCACATTTTTTCTCGGTGCCCAGTGCCACTCCCCGGCTTAGATCTTTTGGGTGACAGTGTAGGAGTGCATCATGCGGCCAGCGAATCGTATAAGGAGTGTGGGAACAGTGGCTGCGACCATGCTTTGTCAAGGAAAACCCTGCAACCACTGGGTTTTGTTTTAAAGACTTTTCATTCTCATTCTGCATTATGTCCACCTAAATCATTTTATCCCTTCACACCACAAGTTATCAAATATTCCTGTCGTCTCCCCTTGTTTTCTTGAATACTTCAGGGGAATGTTTTTGCTGTTGCTGGCACTTGGAGTGGTGGGCACTTAACGTATAATTTTCAGGATTCCACCCACCACAGTGGTCTATCGTAGAATAATTCACAGCACAACGGGTTAGATAGAGACAGAAGATACAGTGGTCTAGTTGTTATGGTGCTCTACTGCTGATCTGCAGGTCACAGGATCGAATCCCGGCCATGGCGGCTTCATTTTCATTGGAGGCAAAAATCCTTGAGGCCCGTGTACTTCTTTTTAAGTGCATGTTAAAGAAACCCTGGTGCTCACTTTCTGGAGCCCTCCACTACGGCATCTGTCATAATCGTATCATAGTTTTAGGATGTTAAACCCCAATAATTATTTTGATTTTTCAGAATTCCAAAGTTTTGGAAGTGTTAATACTTGATACTTCTTTGAAACTGGTCACTTCTGCGGCACTTTACAGTGTTTTAATTTCCGCTAGCTTAATTTCTTTTATTGGCAAAAAACAAGACTACACCAGGTTGGGTTGCTTTAAACACTGCTATTTGCTGAAATCTTAGTTGGACGGAAAACCGTCTGGTCAGGCAGAGACATGATGACAATTGAAACGACACACTGACCACAATTAAAATAAAATAAAAGCAAGACGTTCCGGCTCTTATACAGGGGCAGAAACGTCTTTCTTTTATTTGCTTTTAATGGTGGTCAGTTTGTTGTTTTAAATGTCTTCACTGCTTTTCGTTATTTCTTTAAGTACTTCACAACATCTGCACCAGCACGGTATTGATAAAGCAGCTTAACTAAAGGTGAGCTCATTATAAGCTAATTAATTTGTTTTTGGTATATAAGAGAAGTACCACTGGAGATGCAGGATTCAACTACTGATATATACATATTTGCTTGTGAGTAAGAAACTTTGCAACCCAGCACTTTTAAAAAGTAGGCTCTGTAATTTTTTATCGGCTCTCACATGTTTTTATTCAAAAGAAGTGCCTTCATAAAATGATTTACGTAAAAGAAACACTTTTAAAAATATGCCACATTGTCAATTTTCGTACTCAAGTTCTGTTTTGATGCACATCAACCCAGCTGCACTATACTTATTTTCTATTTCAGTTGAAATCGAAAGCAGATCTCATATGTAGGTGGATCTCTGAGTAACCAGTTCCGCTTCTAATAAGCGGACTTGGACTTATTTTTCCGCCATCTCGCTTGTAGAATTTTCCATTCGCTTGTCGGGTTTTTTGGGCTCATTTGTATTTTTTCAGCAAATAGTTATTTTAGTGACTGTCACATTCACCCATGTGCGTTTGATTTTCTCTAGTAGTGTGTCTATTGATTACGTTGAGTAGCTTTGTACTTAGGTAAAACATACGTCCGGCGAATCAGCAAGTAACTGGCAAATGTGCCTTCAACCGAATAAAGGCTATAGACAATACTAAAAAGTTACTGTGCTTTTGTTCATAGTTGCACATATTTTTCCTTTACAAAATCATAGGTGACTTTTTAAACTCCTCTTTATATTTTAGTGGCATTTTTTATTACAATTAAAAATATTTTCAAGAATAGGAAATTCATCATGTTTCCATTTCTTTTGGCCTGCTTTTGTGATGAGTGTTTGCTCAGTAGCATCTGACAACATGGGTGGATCTTGAACACTGTGCCAAAAAGTCAAATGGCAATTCCACCACTCTTATCGAGGGTGAAGCAGCAGCTATAAAATACAGCTGAAGTGCAATAACGTGTTATACTAATGGTGTATTTCATGTTGACTAATCACTTTAGAGCTGCATTATTTCCTTCAGTCGAATTTGAAAAGGTGTAGTTGTTTGGATGACTTCATGTGTTATATTTGTACCACATAATACAAGGCAGTAGGAGCACAGATTGGCTCTATTAATGTTTGTGCCATAAACATTTGACAGGCAAGCTTGCTTTCACATACTCACCTCTTTAGCTGTTTATCTTATCTACAAATACATATGGAGGCCACTGTGAGTTGAGGCCCTTTGTCATACACTGCTGTTTGTTTTATTTGGCAAACCTCTCTGTCCTTTCTTTCCTCCTCTCCTCCTCAAGTTTTTGTTGTTGCAGTCAACTGTTTTTGCATGTGCAGAATGACACTGGTAGCACTAGTACTGTACTGACTGTCATTGTAGTAATGGTGGTGGGCACACACCAGAAACATTCGGTACTGAACCGAGAAAAGTGACATGAAACTTTCAAGCAAGGGTAAGATCATCTTCAATTAATTCCTCCAAAATTATCTGGGAACAAACAAAACTAATGCTGTCTGTCAGACTTCACAGTTCGTGTGTGACTTTTCTTGTGGCTGCTGTTCTTCAACTGCTGGCTAATTTGGCATCACTCGCCCTTATGTCCTTATATGCCACTGGTTCATCTGGACTGGTCTTCACCCTGCCATTGAAGGATATGTTGTGATGTGTGAGCACTGCCAACAGGGCAAGCTAAGCTTTTGTGCTTACAGCTAGCCTATTCGCGCCTATGTACATTCATGCCTACACATTTTTCCGTGTTGGCCTGTGCCTTAAATGTTAAGTAACTTACTCTTGGCTTACAAGATTTTTTAATTAGTCATCCCATTTGTGTCTGTGCCTACAGGCCCAGTGTTTGAATTTGTACACACATCCATGCACAAGCCCTCACTTGAAATTGCGCCATGAGCTTTTTGGGATGGCATTCTTGCGACTCATGATTTCAGTTAAGGTGTGGTGTGTGATGGGGCACTAGGAGAGAATGCAAAAGTCTGCCTGGTTCCCAATTATGTTCGTCTTGTGGTCTGGAGCTCTTGTCCCTGTATATATAAATTCTTTAGAGTTGCTCTTTTACACTTCGGCATTATTTAGCCCTTTTATATTAGTGCCTTTGACTTGCTGCAAGAATTGACATTGTTGTTTTGTTGATTTGGCAGCCGCAGAATATCATGTTTGGTTTGGAAGGTTCATTGGTGAAGCTCGGAGACTTTGGCCTTGCCACTCGCACTAATCAACAGGAGTCTTCTACTCGCCAATTTCCATGG
This sequence comes from Rhipicephalus microplus, assembly GCF_043290135.1. Taxonomy (NCBI): domain Eukaryota; kingdom Metazoa; phylum Arthropoda; class Arachnida; order Ixodida; family Ixodidae; genus Rhipicephalus; species Rhipicephalus microplus. Next base: position 107,019,779 of record NC_134710.1, on the reverse strand, counting down.
GCATCTCAGTCAGGTCACACGCAAGTTGAAGGTACCAGCCTGTATGCTGCCCCGGAACAGCGTCAACAGGCCTCTTATGACAGCAAGGTAGGTCTTTTTTCATTATATGTGTACTTTATTCGGTGTCACATGGTATCAAGTCATTGGTTCTTGCATATGTGCGTTGCACTAATTTACAACCTACACATACTGTATTTATCGAATCTAGGTCAACCGCGATTCTAAGCCAACCCCCAAAAGTCCCAAGCCTAGGGGGGAAAAAAAACTTACCTCAAATGTATACTGAATGAAACATTGAAAACAGCGTTCACAAGGGGACATTTATTGAACATAAAGATGAAACAACAGAGTTGGTTCATGATGCAAATAACTTGAGAAACATACAGCCGCTAGTCTTGTAGTGTGTGCACGTGTCGTCGGCTTTTTCGTGTTGTGCTTGCCGATGCCACACTCATTCTAAGTCATCGCTGCTTCGCTCGTCACTGACTTCTTTGTCGCTGTCTTCAAACAGTGCGCTATCCTCGGCGCCATAAAGCGCATTGGATATGCCTCGCTTACTAAAAGGACGCACAATCAAAGTTCCTGGGATGTTGTCCCGCGCTGCAGCCCCTTTTATAAGCGGCACTATAATTACACCACCTGTTTGAGGCCATTGAGCTATGCCACGCACAGACCACCCGAAGCACGACTCGAAATGACAAACGGCTCGCCTCAACCAAGGGAGTGACATGCCTGTAGAGCCAATGGGGACAAAAATTGGATGCAATGATAGCACCGTCTGAATTCTAGTGGAAGTTGTAAAAAAGGTTGGAAAATTACTATTTTACTTGTAACAGAAGAATTTTTTATTATCTTTTTCACTCAAATAGCTTTTTCGAACAAATACTAACTAAGAATATTGTTTGTATAACTTACAGCCGCTTATAAAATGAAATAGGGTTGAAAAGCACAAGGGCGTTTCGATATGGTGGCTGGCATTCCGCATAGTGGACGGCACCGTCGCCATCTGCTTCTGTCTCTTGGCTGTCCCCCGCTCATTGCAGCAGCAGCCCCCCCCCCCCCTCCCTCTGTTTCTCTCGTTTCCTTATAGTAAATTGTAGTAAACTACTTACTAGAAGCCCACAGGTATCTTGCATGCCTACTTTAGTAAATTAGTGATGCCGCATACAGGCCAGGCGAAATGACAACGAAGTCATTCGATACTTACACGAAATAAAGGCCACGTAAGTAACGTTTTAGCACGTACACCAGTGAACAACATGCATGCATCAGCGTTCATGTGCAAACAAGGTAGGTACTATGCATAGCTGCAACGCAGATGCCAGAAGCACAGCTGTCCAGCGCTGGCTGATAATACATCCAACTGCACGAAACCTTCGCTGGTGTAAGCAAAGGTATAACGCAAATGTCCCTGTCCTTCTGTAACTCAAGACATCACAACAGTTCGTTGACAGTATCCGGCAAACTTTCTGTAATTGATATCAACATACTATCTTCGTGCCTTTCACAAGCAGTGCGGCAGGACTGTTTGTTTTCTGCTGGTTCGCACTGCCACCTAAAGTAAGTCACTTTCCAATCTTCTACTGGTTTGTGCTATTCATGCTTCTAAATGCTTAAAATTAAATGAGAAACGGTTTTATATGCGTACTACTCTCAAGTCCTATAAATAAAACTGTCGGAAAAAAGGCTTAGATGGCGTTTTGATTGCCACTTCTGGCGGTGCGCTGTCGTCAGTTCGACGGGGGAGACACCTAAAGGCCCGGACGGGAAGCTCGCAACATGCCACTGGCTTGCCTCAACACTTGCCGCACAGATCAAAATGGCAGCCTCATGTGTGTACTTGTGCCAGATGTTGGCTCTGCTACTAACGGCTGGAATACCGTCTAGGTGGCACTACTTCTGTGCCACTTTTCTCAGTAAAAAATAGAGGATTTTTCGAAATTCCCGAATCTAAGCAGACCCTGGAGTTTGGTACAAAGAAATATGAAAAAAGTCGCAGCTTTGCCGCAAAGGCCGAGCAATGAACCCGATAGCAACAAATTGGAAGGTCACGCGCAGAATGGCAAGCAGATCGAAACCTGCCCTGCATTTCTCTCGCACAAATGACACACGAAACGTATTCACAGGTACAGATGAACGCAAATAAGCATCTCGGTCGTTACTTCGCTGTGCCTGAAAAGCGCACCCTTTTTGCAAACGAAGGCTGTGCAACGATTAGAGTGACCTTTGTGCACTTGGTAACTACAACAGAATCGTTCCAGCGAAACCCCAAGTCTAGCCAAGACATATGATCCTCCCCACTGCAAAATAAGGGCGCACGATCGAGCGTACACCCGCTTATTCTCTATGCGGGTCAAAGTACGCGGGAGAGATGAGCCGCCGTGCGCTCACTGCGCCATCTTGCTGATAATGCTGAAAACACGATAATTTTATCCCGGCTGCGGCGGCTGCATTTCCGATGGAGGCGGAAATGTTGTAGGCCCGTGTGCTCAGATTTGGGTGCACGTTAAAGAACCCCAGGTGGTCAAAATTTCCGGAGCCCTCCACTACGGCGTCTCTCATAATCATATGGTGGTTTTGGGACGTTAAACCCCACAAATCAATCGAAAACACGATAATTCCCCCACAAAATGCCTGCCAAGTGCACTAAGTGATAGATATAAATAGCTTGCCGTTTAAATGTCCAAGGAGGTACCCCACAGTGGCTCAGTGGTTAACGCCTCGCATTCACGGTGCGGAGGTCCCACGTTCGATTCCGTGCGTTGCAGTCTTTTTTTCTGAAATTTTTTTTTCTTGCGTTTTCATATATATAGATACATATATGGTGCATGACATCGACGCCGACACCGAAATCCAACCAAGAGTGTCCATATAACTGCTATCACAATAAAAGCTATTGGCGTAGATTTCAAATATGTTACGCCACTGTTGCTCAACCACCAAGCTTTTGTCTGAATAATTGACAAAAAAAATTTTATTTAGTTTGCTGTAGGATTGGGATGTAAAATGACTATTGGTATGCCTATACGGCAGACATAGTTTACAGTGGGACCATTTTCACAGCCCCGGGTGCTACTTGTTACTTCATGTGATGGTTTAAATGAAACCAAACATTTATAGGTAGACGTTGTCTCAGTAGTTGTGCAGAGGTGCCATCGGATGAGATGGTGACACAGCTATGAAGGAGTGGTGGATCTTAAGTTGTATGCTCATATGTTACCAGTAGCAGTTTTGATTTCGGAGATTACTCGAGCATCCCATGGCATAGCCTGCCTACCTGTTAGCAAATACTATCAGGTGACTGCGAATGCCAGACACGTTACTGGCCAGTTTCCACCATATTGTTATCGCTGCTGTTTCGTATGCTGTGTTGAGAGCTGCTAGTGCTTGTACTCTATTCTGTTCCCGACCACAGTGGCCACATTTTTATATGCGGAAATTTAGAAGTGCTAGTTTACTTGGCTTGGGTATATGTTACAGACCTGTGTACTATGCAGTTTCGGTGCACATTAGAGAACACCAAATGGTCGAAATTTCTGGAGCCTTCACTGTGACATCCCTCATAATTATATCGTGGTTTTGGGACTTAAAACACCAGATATTACTATTAAACATCAGTCTGTGATTGCTCACTGAGTATGCCTCATTATCATGTCATGGTTTTCCTTCCTAAAACCTGAAACTTATTTAAACATCCTTAAGATTTTTGTTGTGGATGACACCGTCAAATAATGTATGCTTACAGCTCAAGTTTAGAAATCGATATATGCAAGGAGTAACAAACAACACACAGAGCATGTTTAGGAATGTGATGCTTACTTGAAGCAGGCCTTAGACTGAATCCACTTCAAGGGCTATCTCCTTTCATTTGAGCTAATGTTGGACAGAAGTTTGGCTGGACTAGTTGTGTGTACCTGGCACTTCTGTTTTTGCAACACTCTGTGCATACCATTGCTATTTGAAAAATCATTGGAAGACATATTTGCTGAACAGTTAGAAAAAAAATCACAGAGCCTAATAAGGACACATTTATAATTAGTGACATAACCGTCTGTTTAATTCACTGTCAAACATTAAGTACATCGACCCAACCTGTCAGTCCTGGCACTCTTCAATTTTATATTGCACGTAGGTTTTTGCTGTGTGTTTTATGCATAGCAGGTTGGTGTTTTTGTGCTGATATGTTTAGAATCAACAGCATGTTGAACACCTTGCTTTGCTTTTTAGGTGGACATATACAGCTTGGGCTTGGTGCTAACTGAACTGCTGTGCCCATTCTCCACTGGCCACGAACGCATCACAGAGCTAAATGAACTCCGTGAAGGCAATCTTCCATCAGCATTACAGGCACACTCAGAGGACGTGGTATGGAGTTTCCACATCAATTGTAGTGAATTTTACCGACTTTTCAATTGCAGCCAACCTTTTGTTTGGAGGTAAAAAATTCACTTTCCACTAGTAAGTCAGCTCTAGCACGCCCGTCCCCGCAGGGGCGCCTGCGCAAGTAGGCGTTTGGTGTGTAGCGACACCACGGACCCGAGCTAACGGGGGAGTTTCTACTCCCTCCCACGCCTAGCCGTGCGTGGCTTTGCCGTGTCCGGGGAAAAGGGGATCCTGGGGGTTGAGCCGACGCTGGGTGATTGGACCTTTAAGGCCCCCTGACAGAGGCAACACACCCCTTTGGCCCCGGCTTCACATAGACGGCACAGCCCAGGGGAAATCGGCAGTCGCCTTTTCCTATCTCTCTCTGCCTACATCTTCGTCTTTATCTCTCACTATCTATCTGTCCTGTCTTCTACTCTCTTCTGTTTACTTCCAATTTTCCTGGCGGCAAGGGTTAACCCTGTGCAAATAGCCTACCTTGGTCTAGGCGCATTGGGTTATGGCAGTGTTGTACAGCTGACGTCTGCAAGCTTTCAGCACCTGTAAACTTGCAGCGTCCCCTTGTTGGGCTCCGTGGTGGGTGGCTGCCAACGCTGCTGAACAAAAATAAGACCGGCATGCATGGCGCATTCCCTCTACTATCTGATCATACCGGCCTAAAGCGGGTACGCACCGACGACATAAATCTCTTCAACCAGCCAACAGAAACTTTTCCCCATTTCCACGTCATTCACTGTGAAAAAACTGAAAAGCAAGCCAGGACCATCTCTCCTTTCCTAGTTCCTAGATGTCTTACCGAAACTCTTGGCACAGGATACAAGGTAACCAAAATGGCTAGTGGAGACCTTCTCCTCGAAATCCGTGACAAAGAACAATTTAAAAAGCTAGACCGTCTCTCAGATTTCGGTGGCATACCAATAACCGTAACACCACATAGATCAATGAACACAACTCGCGGAGTGGTATCTGACATGGACTTACTTGACTTGACTGAGACTGAACTTTTGGAGGGGTGGAAGAGCCAAAATGTCACTAATGTACAGGGAATCATCATCAGAAGAGATAATAAGGAAACACCGACAAAACACTTAATACTTACATTTGCATCCAGTAAACTACCGGAATCAATTCAAACAGGGTACACAAAGACATCTATCAGGCCGTACATACCAAACCCTCGTCGTTGCTTCCAATGCCAGAGGTATGGCCATGGCTCTAAAACCTGTCGTGGTCGCCAGACTTGTGCACAATGTGGAGTCCTAGGCCACGTGTCTGAGAACTGCAAACAACCGCCACACTGTGTAAACTGCGAAGGAAACCATGCCGCATATTCACGCTCCTGCACATACTGGAAAAAAGAAAAAGAAATAATTACGTTGAAGGTGAAGGAGAACATTTCATTTAAGAAAGCACGGCGAAGAGTTGCACCATTCTATGTACCTACATACGCTGATGCGGCGCGTCAGGGGGCACCGCCGCACCAGCCCTCGCCACCCCTCCGGCCCGCGCATACCGAGCCGGCGGTTGTGGCACCTGCCCCCAAGGCGGCTGTAGCCCAGGCTACACCGCCTACTCCCCAAACAGAGACCAGAGACTCCAGAGTCTTCGGGTCTCAAGGCCTCCCCTCACCAGGCGAGTCCCAAAATCCGAACTAACAGCCCGCATGTGCGGGCATCCAGTGCCTCCGAGGAGGCAATGGATACGTCGGCACCCTTGGTGCCGAAAGAGCGGCGTGGCTCCTTGGAGCGCGCCAAGAAAACAAAAAAGCAAATAACAGGGCCTGGTGATGGCCCTGTTAAGTGAACTCAAACTCCCCGTCTAAACAGCCACTCGCTTTTCGTACACACAGCACTATTTCACATTCACCATGAACACTCAAATTATACAATGGAACGTCAGGGGCCTTCTCAGAAACCTTGACGACATCCAAGAACTCTTACATGAACACTCGCCAAAAGTGCTATGTGTACAAGAAACACACCTTAATTTAAAACACGCAAATTTTCTTCGTTAATACGTTATTTTCCGAAAAGACCGTGTTGATGCTATGACATCATCCGGAGGTGTTGCCATCATGGTGAATCAAGGAATAGCATGCACACACTTACAACTCCAAACACCCCTTGAGGCAGTGGCTGTTCGAGCGGTTCTTTTTAATAAACTGATCACAATCTGCACTATTTACATTCCTCCTAGCTATCAGCTGCAAAAACGCGATTTACACTCTCTAATTGATGAACTTCCGGAGCCTTATGTTCTCCTTGGAGACTTTAATGCGCATAGCAGGCTATGGGGTGACTCTCGGTATGACGCGCGAGGTCGACTGATCGAACAGTTTCTTATCTCGTCGAGCGCGTGTCTCCTAAATCGAAAAGAACCAACCTATTATAACTTCGCTAATAACACCTACTCCTCCATAGACCTGAGCATAGTATCTCCATCTCTTGTCCCTCTACTCCAGTGGAAAGTCGTCAGTAATCTGTACGGAAGTGACCACTTCCCCGTAGTTCTGAGCACAACGACAGTAACTGAGTGTCCACCACGTGTTCCCAAGTGGCTCATAAACAGAGCCAACTGGGAACAGTTTCATACTATCGCTTGTCTAGGTTGGAATGACATCTGTACTTTGAACATTGATGTTGCTGTGAACTACTTCACAGCGTTTTTGATTGATGCTACAACAAAATGCATCCCACAAACAAATGGACACCCTGGAAAACGATGTGTGCCATGGTGGAACTCTGAATGCCGAAACGCGCGCAAACAGCAAAACAGAGCTTGGAGGCTGCTTCGGAACTCACCGACAGCCGAAAATCTTGAAACCTTCAAGAAAATAAAGTCTCAAGGCAGGAGAACGCGTCGGCAAGCCAGAAGAGAAAGCTGGCAGAAGTTTTTATCAGGGGTTAATTCATACACACAGGAGGCTAAAGTCTGGAACATGGTCGGTAGGATAGCAGGAAAACAAGTACATACACTTCCACTCGTAAACACTCAGGGTGATACCTTGGAAGATCAGGCAAACTTCCTCGGTGCACACTTCGAACAGGTATCAAGCTCGTCCCACTATACTGACACTTTCGAAAAATACAGAACAAGAATAGAAAAGCAGAAACTCGAACACAAATCCACTAGATACGAGGCATATAACCAAGCTTTCAATCTAGCTGAGCTCCAAACATCTCTAAACTCCTGCAGTACTTCTGCCCCAGGTTCTGACCGTGTGATGTATGAAATGTTAAAAACCTACCAAACGAAACCCGAAAAACCTTACTTTGTTTGTACAATGCTATTTGGTCTTCTGGCACTATTCCTACCTCCTGGAAAGAGGCTATTGTTATTCCCATTTTGAAAGAGGGCAAGGACCCTTCTTTACCCTCGAGTTATAGGCCTATAGCACTTACAAGCTGCTTGTGCAAAATCTTCGAAAAAATGATAAACTGCCGACTTGTACATTTTCTTGAAACAAATAATTTGCTCGACCCATTTCAGTGCGGTTTTCGAGAAAGTAGATCCACCACAGACCACCTTGTTCGTATCGAGGCACAGATCAGAGACGCGTTCGTCCATAAACAATATTTTCTCTCTGTGTTCCTCGATATCGAAAAGGCTTATGATACAACATGGCGTTTCGGAATTCTAAGAGACCTGTCCCACCTTGGTGTGCGCGGAAGAATGTTTCATATAATCGAAAGTTACCTGTCAAACCGGACATTTCGTGTCCGTCTGGGCAGTGTGCTCTCCCAAACATTTGTCCAGGAAACAGGCGTGCCACAAGGTGGTGTGCTTAGTTGCACACTTTTTATTATTAAAATGAATTCTTTGCACTTGTCCATTCCCCGCAATATGTTCTATTGTACATATGTTGACGACGTTCAGCTTGGCTTCAAGTCATGCAACTTGGCCATGTGTGAGCGGCAGGTTCAGCTGGGTTTAAATAAGGTCTCCAAATGGGCAGATGAAAACGGATTTCGACTTAACCCACAAAAAAGCACGTGTGTCTTGTTCTCTCGAAAGAGAGGCATGCACTCGGAACCCGACATTCAACTGAACGGGCAACAACTGTCCGTCAAAGCCGAGCATAAATTCTTAGGCTTAATCTTGGACAACAAGTTGACCTTCGTATCGCACATCAAGTATTTAAAAACAAAATGTTTAAAAGCCATGAATGTTATAAAAGTGTTGTCACGTACTACGTGGGGTAGTGATAGGCAATGCCTCATGAACCTCTATAGAAGCCTTATTCGTACCCGCTTAGATTATGGGGCCGTTGTCTATCAGTCTGCCACTCAAAGTGCCTTGAAGATGCTGGATCCCGTGCACCATTCGGGCATCCGCCTTTCTACGGGTGCTTTTCGCACCAGCCCCGTAGAAAGCCTTCACGTTGAGTCAAATGAGTAGTCGCTTCATCTGCAGAGAACTTACATGTCCTTTGTTTATTCCCTTAAGGTGAAAGCAGACAAGAGGCACCCCTCATACTCTACTATTAATGATTTGTCGAGCTCCATTCTTTTTCAAAACAGGCCTTCAATGAGGCAGCCCTTCTCAGTTCGCCTGAAGGGTCTAGCTGAGGACACTGGAGTGTCACTCGAACACAGTTTAATGGCTCCTGTAGCATACCCGCCACCGTGGCAGTGGCAGACTATAGACTGCGATGTGTCTTTTCTAGAAGTTACAAAACATGCGCCCATTGCCCATATCCGAACATATTTCCTGGAACTTCAACACAAATACACACGTCTCGAGTTTTTTACAGATGCCTCTAAGTCTAACTCCTCTGTGTCCTACGCTGCTGTTGGCCCTTCCTTTTCGGATGCTGGCCCTCTACATCCAGGCACAAGTATCTTCACAGTGGAAGCTTACGCGATACTTGTTGCAGCTAAACACATCAAACAATCACAAATACAAAAAGCAGTAATTTATACAGACTCCCTCAGTGTGGTAACGGCTCTGCACAGTCTTAAAAAACAAAAAAACCCTGTCCTCGTTTCACTTTACTCCATTTTATGCACACTCTACACACTCAACCGACATGTTGTTGTGTGCTGGGTGCCAGGGCACCGTGAGATTCAAGGCAACATGATGGCGGATCAGCTTGCTGCATCCGCCCACGAAAGCACCGCCATTACACCCACATCAATCCCGGCCCTTGATCTTAAGCCGTCTCTCAAACGAAAACTCAGGGACTACTGGCAGAGCAAGTGGGATACACACACACAAAACAAACTACACGTTATCAAGCCACACCTGGGCCATTGGCCACCAGTATCAAAATCACGTCTAACAGAGGTAACACTAACAAGACTCAGGATAGGACACACATACACGACACACACACACATCTTTTGTCCGGTGGTGATCCACCATTGTGTGATAAATGTGGTGAGGCATTAACAGTTCTTCACGTTTTAATTCAATGTAAACATTTAGACACTCTAAGAAGACAACACTTTCCACTATCCTACCGACAACATATACCTTTACACCCTGCAATGTTCGTCGGTAGGGAACCGCTTTTTAGTCACAAATCATTATTAGCGTTTTTAAAGGAAATTCATAATTTTCATATCGTATACCCGGGCATACCGTAGCACGACCTCTCTAGAGAGGTTTTTGCTGCGGTGGCTACACAGGAAAGCACTTGCCTCACGGCCCTTGGACGCAAGGGTATGAACAAGTGAGGTACTTGTGCTAATGCCATACATGTCCACCATCGTTTTTCATTATCACTAACTTTTGTCACCTATTCACATCACACACACCTTTCACGGCATGGTCATGATTTTATTACTTGTATGTTTTTACCCGCCTTATTGCGAGGAATTTTATGGCCCTTATACAGCCGCTAATCACAATCATTGTCCACATTCTTTGTCCCATGAACTGGCGCTCTTTGGCCATCAAATGGTCCTTGCGCCAAAAAACACCATATATCATCATCATCTAGCATGCCCGTGAGGCGGCGTCGAGGCAAGCCCTTGACGTCCCCTCATGGGAGGCCTAGACCTGGCCACCTAAACTTGCTGGTTTTGTATAATAAAGTTTATTCTTCCTCCTCCTCCACTAGTATTTAATCTGTTAGCTTGCATTGCATTTAGTGTGTCAAGTTGGCTCGCTCTGCAGCAGAGTGGTTGGTACCATTTGTCCATTTCTAACTTTTGTTCCATCTGGGCACTATTTTGATCTAATGGCTTCATCCCAACAAGCGCAGCTGTCAGCCATTCAACTGTTCATTATTACGAATGCATGTCCACATCCAGCAAGAGATTCAAGGAAGCTCTTTGAGTGTCGAAGTTTTCCAAGAAAAACTTTTTTAGGTAGTCAATTTTTTATTATGGTTTTTTAATGTACGAAATATGTAAGGACAAAAAAGATGTGAAAAAAATAAAAATAAAGTCTTTTGGTGTCAGCATCGCTCGGAACTGCAAAACTCTCTATAGTATTTCAGGGCCTGGTATTCCTTGAAACACAGGTCTATATACAATTTCTTATCACCGTCTGCACACATAACACTCATTTCCATTTCAATCGTTGAGTGGAGAGTTGTGCTGACAAATGGCATCTTTATCTTCTCTGTATGGCTGCCCTGGGTAGAGTTAAGTCGGTAGTCAAAGGGAACGAGAAGGAGCGAGTCTCGACGATAAAGACGCTAAGAGCATCACAAACAACGACGTAAATCAACTTTTAATGTCACTGCAAGGCAGTGCCAATAAAGATAAAAATCAAGTGTCACGTTCCCCATTGCGATCATGCAGCTAAACTGAAACCATGAAAATGCATCGTTTATTGGTATTGCCACAGAGTGTGCAACACACCCATGCTAAATATCAGTCCTGTTTATCTTTATAAGAATGTTGCACAATCATTTCGAACACTTTTTGCAAGTCCTGGGAGGTGGCAGCACCTCTGAGTGTGCATGCGTCGTCCTTGTGTTTTGAAATTTCAAGCAGATAGTGGAGAACGTACCCATACGGCAAAGACACTGTGAAACATAAAACTGCTGCCATACATGTATGGTAATAACACTCAAAGGTTTAATACTCTGTCAGTTCAGTTCTTCTAAATATTCTAAAGGGGATGCACAATGGCTCTGTAATAAATGTACATGTTTTTCCACGTTCTTTTTTATTTTATTTTAATTTTTATGGTGACAAGTTTTCAGAGTCTTAGCCACCTTAACGTCAGCTCTACCCAAAATTGTCTAATTATGCTCAGCTAATAAAGATGAAGCATTCTTATTTAAAATGTTATAAGATTTTCGTTTCCATGAAAGTGCACAGCATGCTTGATAGTATGGCACTTAATAGAATGCGGAAAAAAAAAAAAGTACCGTATTTACTCGGGTAATGAACGTACTTTTTTCTCGAAAAATCGGAGCAAAGTTGGGGGTGCATTTATTATGCGGGGAAAATTTTGCGAAACTTTTTCGGTATGAGCGAAAGAGTCAGTTTCGCCACAAGGGCGAAACCATGAATGCGATAGCAACAACTTAGAATGTAACGCTGAAAACGGCTAGCAGATTGAAACGTGCAGCGCGTGCCCACACACAAATGACGCAAGAAAACGCGCACAGTGCGCGAGCTAACAACGCTTAGAGCTCGACGCTTAACGCGCTGTTTAAACAAAAATGACTCACGATACATAATCACAGGTACAGATGAGTGCGAACTAGCAAGTGTCCCAGTTGTTACTTCGCTGCATTTGAAAGGCACGCTCTTTTTGCAAATGGAGCTTGCCAAGCCAGCGAAGTGATCTTTGTGTGCCCGTAAACTAAACGCAATCTTTCCGGTGAAAGACCAAGGCACACGATTTCCCCCCCCCCCGCAGAAAGATAAGCGTGCGCACCAGCACCTAACCCAGCCCCCACCTCCTGAGCAAAGTACACGTTGGAAGATAAGCGTGCGTTGGCACATTCTGACAATCTGGGTGCTGAGCGCGGGCGGCTTTTTTTTTTTTTTTTTGAGTTTTTTATATATATAGATACGTATACATATATGGTGCATGGTGGTGGTGGCGACAGCAAAAACCGGCCAGAACTGTCCATATAATTACTATTGCAATAAACAGTGCAGTAATGCAAAAAAAGTTGGGTCGCTCAGTTTCTTTGCAGCACTTCACTCATCTTCGGTGGTTGAAGGCGCTATCTTCTGCAAGCTGTTCCTGCACCGCCCGTGCAAGCCATAAAAGCGTTTCACGGCTATTTTTTCTCGCAATCGTTTAACCGCAACAGTAGTTTTTGCTGTGATCTCGAGGTGTGCCCAGAAGCGTGCGCTGCGACACCACAACGCACCTAGCCAACTTCGTAGCAACCTCGCACGACGACCGCAACGATGCCGTTGACATTGTAGCAAGCAACCAACATTGCAGCAAGCTACCACCAAAGCATCAAAACAAATCGTCGATGACCAGATTACGACAAAATACGACAGCCGCCTCGCAACCGAAGCGAGAATTGGGGACCACGTTGCAGAAATAGTCGCAATCTTTTCTGGGCTACAAGCAATTTGTTCAAACCTGATGCACGATTGTGATGAATGGCCCTTCGCGACAGCCATAGTGACAGCAAATCCTGTCGTCGTCGCTAGAAAATTGCATGCATGTGATTAAGCCTTAGTTTCGTATTTGCAGGAAGCGACTGTCGGTTGGCGCGGACAGTTTCGTGACCTTCACTCGCTGTGTGCTTGTCAGCTCTGATGCCTCTACACTTGCACTGTTCGTGCACCCCACTGTAAAACATAAATATAAAAAAAAACTGGGTTCGTGCTGCGCACAAATAGAAAAAAAAAAAACTACACGCGCAGCAGTGGGCGAACGTATGAGGGAGCGAGCTGATATATGGCGGAGGAGGGTCGGGCATAATAATAAAAACGGAAGAGATCCAATGGGCAAGGAAGTGCCAGGTGTCGATTAGCGGGACTGCGGCAGACAAATGTAGGGGGTGCCGCATCTTTCTGGTCCTGAAACCCCCCCGGTGACGCCCTTCCAAGACTTCTCATTGGAGCGGCTGCACAAGAACCATGGCGTCGTCAGGGCGAGCGTCACACGAACTATCACGCTCCTGACCGATGAGCTGCAAGCCTCCGTTCCCGATGCCAGTCAGGTCAACTCCCACGTTGCCTACCTCACTCAGAACGCCGAACTCGTCACCTTAAACAAAGAAATCTTCCATGCGACTGACGACGACGACTACGAGGAAGAGCTCGAGGTCGCGGAAGAGTAGGACCGAAGGGTCTCTTACGCCATGTCATGAGCGCGTTTCTTCCTCCGAGAGGCTGCAGACAAGGCGACAGTAACGAGTGCTGCGAGGTCGGTGGCTACATCACCGAACGCCGACGCTGGTGGTTCCAGCACCGCAGCCCAAAGCCAGGTCAGTGACTCGTCTCGAGTAGCAGATACGATTCCCAGTCAAGGAACGATGCCGGTCATCCCACGGTGGTCCTGCCGAAACTAGATTCCGACATTTTCCGGTGCACTTCGCGATTGGCAGTCCTTCTGAGACCATCAAGAAGTTCAAGTACCTTCAGTTCATTTGAGCGGTGCAGCAAAGAAAGCAATCGAGGGCATCCGACTAACCAAAGACAATTACAACATCGTGATCAAGACTTTGATGGAGCGATTCGGTCAGCGCGACTTGCTTGTCAACGCGCATGTTGACCACCTGCTCGCCTTAGCGCCAGTCAAGTCGTCGGCAGACGTGGAGAAGCTTCGCCTGCTCTACGACAAGGTCAACTTTCTAGTCTCCGCGTTGACTGGTATGGGCGTCCCACCTGACCAGTACAATGTGGTCCTCAACCGCGTCTTGATAAAGTGTCTGCGGGCCGATCTCGGGATTCTCTACCACCAGAAGGCGCAGGAAGTACCGCAGGAAACGTGACACCTGAACAGAGAGTTCACCAGGCTGCCAAATCGCTCGATTTCCTTCGCATTCAGATTGAGATCCGAGAGAAAGGCAGGCCAGGACAAATGGTGTCGGGTTGCTCACGTTTGCTACCTGAAGAGGATGTCCAACCCCCGACAGTACCAGTGGGACGTCTATCAATGCCGTCTGCATTTGCATGGCACTCGCTGGAATTGCAGCCAGACTTCTCTTCCTGACTGCGATGCGTCTGTGACACGGCGTCTCAACATCATCGGAATCGAACCATCAGTAAAGAGAAAGAACAAGGCTCTGGCAGAATTTGAGACATTTGAGGTGAACACAATGAACTTTTGTGGTTGGATTCCTGTGCCACTGAATGAGCAAGGTGCAGTGATACTTTCAGTCAGCGTCAATCAAAGCTCAGCCGAGTGCTATGCACAAGCGCAAGCGAACAGTTTCACAGAAGAATGCGAACTTCTGAACCAGGATAAACTGGCAGTGACAGCGTCTGTCAATGAGGAACGTGCAGGGAGAGTTGAAATTCTGCAAAAGGACAATGTATATTTTACGTACCATCATGTAGTCATCCGCTGAGGTGCCATCACGACACTTCGTGCTGCGATGCCCTCACCGCCCGCACTAAGTCATCTCTGCCAGAAGGATCTCCAGCTGAAGAGTTCAAAGCTCGATGCTGAGGTTGTGCAGATGCTCACTGTCTTTCGATGTCAGCCAACCATAAGCTGGAAGTTCGTGGGCGACAGAATACCTTGGTGGGGAGGCTGGTCAGAGCATCATGCAATGTACAAAAACTGCATTGAGGTGGTCGCTTGGGAACAACAGTTTCAACGGTGAGGGACTCATGACTATAATCTGTGGAGTTTCAACTGGTTGTCAAGAGCGGACTTCTTGCGTAACTTGACAATAGTCCAGAAAAGTCTTAACCACTGACACAATTACACTGCTTACTCAGAAAACGTGACAGACTTTCTGCAATGAGCTACCTCCTCCGGCTACCAGCATTTACAAGAGAGGACCTTCCTTGCCACACCTGCTTTGGTGAGCGCCTCCCAGTACACCGACGGGTCCGAGAGAAGTGGTCATACCTCCTATTACAGCAATTCGTGCGCTATGAGCCTAGTCGTGAAATGCCTCGGCTGCATGCTGGTGATTGTGCTTGTGTGGGAACAGGCTATACGCTTGTATGTGACTACAGGGCATGTCGAGTGGCACTATGGCTGAACAGTAATATGTTAGTGCACCCAGTGATAGTGTGTGCGCATCTATACTTTACGACAGGCTGTTGGACAGGAAATCAAACGACCCTTTCGGAAGGCTTATATTCTGAAAGGAAGTGAGTGAGAATCAGCAGCCTTGGCTCCTTGGAAATATGTTGCTGATGATTGCAGACGGGCGGCAACAAGAAGCAGAACGTCGTAGAAGAGAAGGTAGAAGTTACGCACGAGCAGTCGAAATAAACATGGACGTTCTTGGTGGAGGGCTCGGGTCTTGAATACGCGACAATACGCGGGAAAAAAAAAATTCAAATTTTGATGACTGAAGTTGGGCGTGCATTTATTACGCGAGTAAATACGGTAAATTGTTTGTCATGTCTCTCTCTCTTTCTCTCTTTATTCTTTTTGTCAGCCAAGCATTGCATGCATGTTTGACAATATTTTTGAAGGTATAACATTTATTGATTCAACATGTCGCTTGATGTAAAATATTCAGATAAGCTCTGGCATTGTGCTTCCTTTCCAAAGCTGCATAGACTACTGTTTACTTGCTTGGCAGGACATTTGTGCTCTCACTCCAAATGTTGCAGTGCCACTTGGCCCAATTAATTACTCTGCTCAGTCCGGTGACTATGTTCCTGCATGTGTATAAGGGCTGTGGACACGTATAGGATGTGCTAAATTGAAGAACACTGTGTTACACAAGCACCAGGCAGAGCACAATTCAACTAATGAAAATGCAGGTGCTCTAGCTGAGCACAGTAGATTACAAAAAAAAAAAAGAAATCTCTTTGTAGAAATCATAGAGCGCTGCCCACGGTGTAGCCGTCAGTGGTGCACTGGGCTAGTAGCTTTAAATTCTGATGCTTAATGCTTAACAGTGTAACCTACGAAGTTAACATGGTAATAATAAAGTTTGTAAGCTTAGCGTTATGCCTGTGTTACAGGTGAACACCATTTTGGCCATGTGCAAGAGCAATCCTAAGGAAAGACCAAGTGCAAATGAACTCTTGATTTCACCTTTATTTATCGACAAAGACAAGGTAAGTTACAGGCTTTATACATATGTTTTTTTTTTTCTTATGTAGCCGTAAGACATAAAATCCTGTATTGGGATGCGTAGCTGCGCTTGGCAACAAAAGATAGTGCACTGTCCTGTTGCCTTCATTTCCTTTTTGTGGTCTAAAAAAATTAAATTTTTTTTCTGGCATTGGCACATAAAATTTCATAAGTTATTGTTATTATTTAAAAATGCTTTTCCTTATCTCAACTACACCATTTAACACATCTACAAATTCTGTGTTGTAGTGACAAAAATTTCATACTTCTTGTAGATTGATTTAGCACAATCATTAAGCACATCAGCAGGCTTCTTCAAAAAGCCAGAATAGCATGTCAGCTTTATTACGTCATAAATAGAGCCAACAGCCTAGCAGCACCTGTCATTAGCTTCACTGCTACATTCACTATAATGTCAGCAATTGCTTGCGTGTGTGGACATCAGTCTGCCACCGTGGCCACATTGAAAAACATCTGCACTGGTATTTCAGGCCTTGCACTTTGGTGCACTGTCTCGGCAATGTCATCTGTGAAGTTTTCGCCCATGGTGCCGAGCTTCCGTCGAACTCTGTTGTTGAACTTGACTTTTGCAAGTGCTTCATGTTTGTGCACACGGAGCTATAAATATACAAGCCACCAGGCTTTAATCTGCATTATATTCACTGTGACAGGTCATGCATGTTCATACCAGAGTCCTTCAGTACATTTACTGGTCATGAAGCTTCGGCAGAAGTTTGATAGAGTGCCGGGCACGTTTCTTATTTTCGCCTTCGTTTGATTCAGTTTCCGCCCACAAAGCGTCGGTTAGGAATGCTCAGTACAAACTGCGCATTATTGTTATCGTGATCATTGTAGATCGTTCTGTTAAGATTGCCGCTAGACGCCAACACATGAGATATTCTTTTTTTTTTGTGCATCCTTTTTTTGCGTCATCACCCTAGCAAGCTTCCATTGGTAGCGCTGAAGTCTCTTCCAAGCAATGGATGTATGCTTTAAATTTTTCATGCTGTGAAGAGCTGCATGTACCTTCATCTGTATGGAATTTTACCTCTACACCTTTGGTCATCTCAGTGCCTGTATAAAAGGATACGGCATGCATTTTACTCATCGAGCTTCTTTATTACGGTTATGCAATGAGGAAAGGCAGCCAGTATGCTCATCTTCGTTAAAGGCCAACTGCAACGAAATTTAGCACTCTGCAAAAAGTCAATATATAGGTAGTCTTGCTAGAGGTAGTGCTGCCTGCCAAATGTCGCCTTCGAAATACAAGCGCTTACCTTAGAAAAAAGCTTGCAAATGATGTTTTTGAGGCTGAAACTATAAAAAACGACGCCATTATGGATGACCGGTAGTGACGTGAACGACGGAAAAATCATCTGCTCCATGTTCCTCAAGTACGCACATCGCGGACACGCCCCTTAGTGTGTTTTTTCTATGTTAACTTAAAGGGACGCTAAAGTCAAATAACAGCTTACGCCAAAGTGAAACCTCAATGTTTGACAACACCTAAAGCGACAATATTATCAACAGTGCCTTACTTACTGTGAAATTAAGGTAAATGCACAAGAACACAAGCACACATGCGATTCCAGGGGATCAAATGTGAAACAACCAGTTTCTTGTTGTGGACCCGCCGTTCGCTGTCTAGACAGCTACAACATACTTTTTTGTCATTTACCTTGTAGCCAGATTGACACCTAGGCGCCCAGCATGTAGGTGGCATCCTTTTAGACCTTCAGGCACAACATCAAACTTGAGATGAAAAACGAGCGGGGGCACAGTTTGTAGCCGCTGTCTGTCCGATGCCCCCCGAAAGGACGCAGCACCACTTTTCGGCCTCCGCTTGCAGTGCACAAAGCTCTCCCATAGAGTTATGCCGAAGCTTCATAACCAGTAATTGTATCGAAGGACTCTGGTTTGTACCATCAAAGTTCCCTTTATTGCTGTTGGTCTTATGGATAACTTTCAGCCACAGCTGAGATGGTCAATTACTGCAGGAAAGCCATTTTGCAATTATAGTGGCTACCACACTGCAGGGGAGTTTAGCTGGATTATAGATGTAAAAAAAACCATGATTGTAGAACACTGTCTTCTCTTGTTTAACACCAGGAAATAAGGGCACAGTTTTTCAAGCTTCTGTACTTCACCCTACATCTATAAATATATGTGGAACTTTAGTAGAGACATGTTCTTGTAACATTTTGATAATTTATTCCCTTGCCTTTCTTTTTTTTTCAGATGATCAAGGAATTAAGGGCACAGCTGAAAGAAAAGGATGAAAGGCTGTCAAGCATGGCATATGAATTGTCCCTCGTGAAAAGCACTTTAGAGAAGGTGAAAGTGGAGCTAAAGTGGTATCAAGATAACAGTGGCATTCCGATGTTTTCACATAATCAGAGCTAGGACTATGCCTGTGATATAGCTGTTGTTTGATGTGTTCATTTACTTTTTGTGCCAAAGTTTTCTCATTAAAAATTTTAGATCATTTTTACTACAATTGTATATTCGTGAATTGAGTTTGAATTTAGTATTCATTTTCATATGTCTGCCATGAGAGATACAGTAGGGGAGAGAAAAGGAGGCATCTGGGATAGTTCTAACTACAGATGACTTTTTAAAGGAGCCCTGCACCCAATTTCACTTTCAGTTTTGCATTTTAATATGTTCTTTTTATCTTGAGATGAATGTGACAACAATTTTGACGAGAGATGCATGCAAACAAATGTTATTGAACTTGTTCATAAAGCTAAGCACAGCACTAAATTGAAGAGGATGGGACAGGGAAAATGCGGACAAGTGCTAACTGCCATCAATAATTTTTTGGAAGCCAGATCACTGAATGTATACAAGGCGGACACTCGGGCGTGTGCAAATGTGGTGGCATGAAGAAACTACAATTCTTTCCTACATAGATGAAAAAAGTGCACTGGCACATTCTTCACCTAGCTTATGTGTTGTAGTCAATTCTACTATCAACTTCATATTTTCATGTACCTATAAGCAGGCAAATAACCAAGCACTTGTCAAAAACAGGCAAACACCTACATGTGTGCCAATGCACGGATAAGACTGTCCCCTCCCTTCTTAACATTGTTTTTGTGCTCTCTAAGTCTATCATTGAGGTACCACTCCATCTACCTCATGTAGAATTTCCCACACGACAGTGGGTGCTGGTACAGGACACTTTGCATTGCATGTGACGTGTTATGTAATCTTGTCACAGCAGCATGATTAGCGAGCAGTTGGGTTGCTGAACTTGCACAATTTTCCCAGCTTGTTGAAAGCTGCAAGAACGACGCCTATATTTTCTCGAGCGCCCATTTTTTTTTATATTGTGGGAAGTCTTGTCTAAGCAGGGCATCGTTGCATACTTCTTCCGGGCATTCATAACGGTTTTGGTATTCTGTTGGCGAACTGAAGGCTTTTTGAACAGGGACTCTGCAACCAACACCAGGAGGTAATAGGGGTAGCCCGCTTGTGCAAAACATGCCTTTTGGCAGTCAAGGCTTGTCCCGATTAAATGGCAACATTATTGGCTCAAAACACTGTCGAGGCAGTGTCTCGCGGCACTCTTCTTGACTAATTCTGAGTGTGAAGATGAAAATAACAGCAAAGGTTTGTTTCCCCATGGATTGTAGGACCAACACGTGTGTGTCATGGAAATAAAATTGTACGTCTAAGAACTTTAAGGAATCGTCCTCACCCGGAACCTCCCGAGCGAGCACAAAATGATTTATACAGTGACAAGCATTAGTATGTCAAAAGCTTTTGATTCAAAGGTACCTTTGTCACATTTCATAAGAAAGAGTCAACTTATCTAAAACATTTAAAAACACGTGTTCCCCGGAGGAGCATTCAACAAATTTTGTTGAGGCTGCCTAAAAACCATTCTCAATGAGTAGGTACAATGCAGAAGCCTATATATGTTTCAAGATAAAAGGCTTTCTGTTCCTTTGGATTTAAGTGAAATCTAGGTACGTACATAGCTAAAAGGTCTAACAGGTATCTGGGCAAAATGCCAGAAGCATCCTTAAAATCTATTCAGCCAAACTGAATTAGAGCATCTTTAAAGGGGCCCTGTAACTTTTTCAGCATGGTCAGAAAACTATGATGATTGGTAGTCGAGGCTCCCGAGAGCATGCACGCCAAATATTGTGGAGCACACGGCCTGGAATTCACTATAAATTCTTATCAGTTAAATATTGCTTCCTCTTCTCAACAAATAATGCTATAAGCTCCAAAATTTTTGTCACAGTCACTGTATTGACTGATTTGAGCATGGCACACTCGTTTGTTACTGAGGCTGCCGCAGGAGGCCAAAACTTTTCCGCGCTTGCACACTGGAGAACCACGCATTCGGCAAAAAAAAAAAAAAAAGTGCTAAAGCTCACAAAGCGCACATGATGCATTTTCTTTCCTCGTGCCATCCCTCTCTGCTAACCTTCCAGCGCTTTCGTCGGTACAAGAGAAAAGAGATTGCGATTGCAGCATGTGACAAATCTTCGTAACTGCAGTCGTACAAGACGGAGTCCAAATACTTTTACGCATGGCTATTTGAAAGAATGTTGCAGGGCCCCTTTTATACATTCAAGCAAGGTGTCACGTAGCGGCAAGTAGTATAGGTCCTTTATATCGATAGACATGGCACATGCCTTTATCAAGGGATGATAGCGTCCAAGACTTGCAACTTTTTTTTTTACAAGGAAGGAGTCCTTTACTTCCAAAAGAGCTTTTCTTGAAGGAACGTAGCTAAGGCCTTCTGCCGAGTTCCTATTTTAAAAACATTTGCTAGTGGGGGTGTTTCTGGCTTGTGCATTTTAGTGCTAAAAAATGATCCAAGACGGTCCTTGCGTTTTCCGAATTTTGCCAGCACATTGTCTAATCTAACCTTTTCACGCAAGTATTTTGCCATTTTCTTGATAATGGACATGCGCACACCCATGAGGCAATCTAGTACTGCAGAGATAGCTTCATTAGCCTTAGAAAGAAAAACGCCATAGGACATTATCACGAACCGGCTTTCTTTATCTGCTGGCAAAAGACCTTGAGATAAGAAACAACTTGTTGAACGGGAAGTTTTGATGGTGCTTGCCTACAACACTTCAACACATCAACTCATGAAATGCATAACGGTTCCTCAGGTTCCATATTTGAACTTACAAATTCAAAATGAAATCGGACAAATTGGCATATCCCTTTGTATTTCACTCGCTCATCGGGCTGCAATAGTAAATCTACCATCGCACCATTCGAACGCTTCCGTATGCATGCTGCATATCCTTTGGGTCATTGAAGTGTCTCCTGAAGTCTACTTTCTCGCTAGTGCCACATCCCAAAGTGTGGCGAGGCATTACAAACAGACTGCTCAGAGTTCTTGTTTTGAAGGACACAGACAGTGCTTTCCATGTCAGTTGAACAGAAAACGAAATCGTAATGAACAAATTGGTGTCTTTGTTATAGCTCTGACCACCAGAGTGAATGTTTCCACTTTAAGTTTTTCATAGTAAGTACATGAAAAGAGTAAATTTCAGGGCACGTTTTCTTTGTTAGACACAATATACCCTGTAAGTGCACTTATGTATACCCAATAATGTGGACGGGGGATGACTGCCGCTGTAGCTTGGTGGCAGAGCATCGGACACATTATTCGAAGGACGCAGGTTCAGATCCTGCGCGTAGCAAGTTATATTTTTGTGCACTTTTATTCATATTTACATTACAATTACTTCTGATAACATCCCCTATACTTTCCTTCGCATTATTGTCTGTTAGTTATCATTCATAATGAGTTGTACATGGTAACCATGTGCATGTATCAAGTTTTCTTCGTTCCCAAACAATCAAGACGCCCAGCTTAAAGGGACTCTAAAGGCACTATTAACTATTAAGTAGACATTGATTTATTTATTTATTAGAATACCCTCAGGGCCCGTAGGGCATTACAGAGGGGGTGGGTACAACATTTTATAACACACAAGAAAAAAAGACAAAGAAAAGAAACAAGTGTCAGATGCGCAAATCACGAAGGCAACATAAATCAACTAAAAATGTATAAGTAAGAATTCAAGCACATACAAGACAAAGATAGATAATGGAAACTGCGTATAGTTACAAGCATTGCTGAGAAATTGCAGTCTTGAATAACAAAGGGTCTGTTATTGTTACAACGGAAGAGGGAAGGTGGTTCCAATCGGCGGCTGTTTTCGGTAAGAAGGCTGCTGAAAAGAATTTGGTGATTGTTGAAACAGCAATCCAGAAACTGTTACCTTTGTGCCGAGGAAAGGCTTATTTTGAAATAAAATCATGTTTTAGGGGTCTGAATCGGGTTAGCGCACTTTAAATTACCCACCTCAAACTGAACGTCTTGCGGCCAGTACCCATCAAGGGGGCCCTTCCGGAGGACTGGAAGACTACACTTAAAACCAAACCCCTTCCCCGGAACATGACGCTGGGCATGGAGAACGAGAGGCGCACCGCGCGAGCCAAAACCATGACTCGGAAGCTGGAAAAGAACCCCAGAGTCGTGTCCGCAGACCCCTCGCTCTGAAAACACAATGACCGTGGGGCGGTGGTGGTTACATTCATTGACAGGCTAATCGTCGGCACGTCCCTGAGGACAACAGACCTCGCAATTGCCGAGGAAGTGGCCGTGGCCCTTGCACTCGTACAGCCGAGCGTAGACACGGTGGTCACCGACTCAAAGACTGCCTATGGAAGCTTCTGCAGGGGGGTAATCTCATCCGCTGCACAAGCCATTCTATCCAAGTGCAAGCCTCCGAGAAGAGCCGTAGAGCTCGCGTGGTTCCCGGCTCACTCGCAGGTAGCAGACAACACCATTGCCGACTATCGTGCCCGAGAAATGTCAATCCAGGCCGAGCTTGAGCCAGAAAAGCTACCACACCCGCTTACCAGCTTTCGGGACATTACCCAGATGTACCGAGAGGAAAGGTGCAGACTACCAGAATCACACCCCGAGCTGATCAGGAAACAACAGACAATATTGTTACGGGAAGGAGACTGACTCAGAGGGGTAGTCACCGATGTATTTACAGCCGGTCAGGTGAGCAGCGCCAGCCACACAGATTAGCTCGCGCCAGTCTATCTGCGTTCTCTTCTTCAGCTCCATGCACTGGCACGTAGCATGACCCCCGCCGGCGGAGGCACCGTCCTGGTGCTTTAAAGGTGGTTATCCGACGCATTATTGTAGGGCTTGATCCGCGAGACGTGTACGATATCACTGGGCCGCATAGTAGATGATGATGGACAGATGGGGCTGATCTCGTAGATGACAGGTGTTACTTGACGCAATATACGGTAGGGTCCCGTGTAGTGAGACAGAAGTTTTTCGGATAGGCCCAGCCGACGATGAGGGGACCAGAGTAAAACGAGGGTACTGGGAGCGAAATGTACGTCTTTACATGCGTCGACATTTTTGACATCAGCGGCGGTCCGTTGGGGAAAGCTACCGGTAAGGAGCCACCGCATAAACACTGGTAATGAGCATCCTATTCATAGGCGCCCATATCGGGTGTCGGCGGCCGAGCGTCACATCATCCAAAGTGAGGTCGACAAAATGCTCGCCAAGGACATCATTGAGCCATCCTGCAGTCCTTGGGCTTCTCCTGTAGTGCTAGTCTACAAGAAAGACGGTGCATGACGTTTCTGCGTGGATTATCGACACCTAAACAAAATTACCAAAAAAGACATGTACCCTCTGCCACGAATAGATGATGCGCTTGATTGCCTCTATGGGTCCCACTATTTTTCCTCCATAGACCTTCGTTCCGGCTACTGGCAGATAGAGGTAGATTAAATGGACCGTGAAAAGACGGCATTCATCACCCCCGATGGCCTATATCAGTTCAAGGTCATGCCCTTCGGCCTTTGTAACGCTTCAGCCACCTTTGAACGAATGATGGACTCCCTGCTCAGAGGATTCAAATGGTCCACCTGTTTGTGCTACTTGGACGACGTCATCGTCTTTTCAACAACATTTGAAACTCACATAGAGCGCCTCTGAGCCATCCTGGGCCGTCGCGCTGGCCTGCAGCTCAACTCGTCCAAATGTCACTTTGGACTCCGTCAAATCACATTGCTTGGCCATTTAGTAGACGCCAACGGTGTACAACCAGACCCGGCAAAAATCAGCGCCGTCAAAAACTTTCCTGTACCACGATCTGCGAAGGATGTACGCAGCTTTATCGGACTATGCTCCTACTTCCGACGCTTCATGAAAAATTTTGCGCACATAGCGAAGCCGCTTACGCAGCTCCTCAAGAAAGAAGTCCCGTTTTCATGGGGCTCCGAAGAGCCTTCTGCGTTCTCTTCTTTAGCTCCATGCACTGGCACGTAGCAATATTATGTCGAGCATAGGTGGCATCGCTTGCGCATCCCGTACTGCTGAATCACATGTACCCTGCGGAACACGACACGCTGTCCGTTTTGCAAAATAGAAAATGGCACTCTGCCGCACATCTTGGAAGAGTGCATAGAACTTAAAAACCCCCACCTTCCCTTCCCCCCAACACCACGAATCCCCAACCCCTTGAGTGATACAAGACCTTGTTATCCAGCCCCGCCCTACCGACTCAACGTGCACTGACGGACAGGGGCCAGAAGCTGCTGGATACATACGAGTCATGCAACTGGGTAACCGCCCCGTCTGGTGCCTGTGCGCACTACCAACAATGTTGAGCCCAATAAATGTTGATTCATCGTCACAACGTTGCCCAGCTTTACTGCGCAGCCGCTGACACTAGTAGCAGCAGAACAAAAGTAGCGATAGCCACAGCAGCACCAATGGCCATTGATTAATTTCCTGCCATTACCTTCGAGATGGCAGACGTGCTTGGTTCAACTGGGCCCCGCTAGATGGCAGGACCAGGCAAAAATTGAACTTTTGAACCACTTGCGCCATTCCCCATAGTAATGTGTCTGGCGGTTTTTTTTTTTTTCATAAAGCAAACAGAAATGAACAATCAGCATTTTATTATGTAACTTTATGCATGGAAGGTTCTTTATTTAGTACAGCTAGTTCGATTACTTGTGATTCATTGTTGGCAGTACCTCCCACATCATCGGGGTCATTTTGCGAATTTCCTACGTGTAGCGCATGTGTTCTCATGCATTTACCTTAATTTCTCGGTTAGTAGGGTGCTGCTGTTGATAATATTGTGAGACGACCTCAGGTACAACGGAATGATCGCTGTATTTACAACACTCGGGCACAAGCCATAAAGCAAACACGCGGCAAGAGAGCAGAATGATGATCACGATGATTCTTATGCGCAGGTGAAGATGACAAACTACACAGTCAGTGCTAACACTATTTCCCCCCCTGATGAAAGTGGTCAGCAAGGCGTCCGTTTAGTAAGGGCACGAGTGCCAGATCTAGCGCTTCAGGCGAGACACATGGGGGATTTGGATCACTCGACGACGATGGTCAGAGGCCAAACTAACAGGAGCAATGCGATGATTCACTGCCGATGTTCGTTCAAGCACAGAGTAATGCAGGTGTCTGTGAACGAATTTTTCGCAGAGCCCGGGTGTGCGAAAAGCCCAGGTGTCCGGAGGAGCACTTCGTCACCTTTGTAGAATGACACAACTTGACATGTTGCATTACAAGAATATTGTCGTTTTAGACATTGTCATACATTGAGCTTTCGCTCACGTAAATTGTTATTTTATGCCCCGCCACAGTGGTCTAGTGGCTAAGGTACTCGGCTGCTGACCCGCAGGTCGCGGGATCAAATCCCGGCTGTGGCGGCTGCATTTCCGATGGAGGCGGAAATGTTGTAGGCCCGTGTACTCAGATTTGGGTGCACGTTAAAGAACCCCAGGTGGTCAAAATTTCCGGAGCCCTCCACTACGGCGTCTCTCACAATCATATGGTGGTTTTGGGACGTTAAACCCCACAAATCAATCAATCATCAATCGTTATTTTACTTTATTGACCTTTTAATACGTCGATTTCGCTTCATAAATTGTTGATGTTCGGCACTGCAGTCAGTTTGGGAACCAACTTCAGAAACAAATAAAAATGTGAAATGCTCAGCTTTCACTCATGCTACTGTTATTACTAAGTGCCATAGTAAGCAAAGAGAGTAAAACTACATGTATAATTTGGGCTACAGGGATTCTTTAATGTGACTTTTATTTATTTATTTATTTATTTATTTATTTATTTATTTATTTATTTATTTCAATATACTGCAGGCCAACTTGGCCCTAGCAAGAGGACCAGCGCACATAAAAGAACAAAATACAAGGATGGCTTAATACATGCAATGATACAATTTTGAACATAGGTGCATAAAACTATTTACGCTTATGCATAGAGAAATAAAGTAGCATCAGTACTAAGGAAACATTAACCACAGAAGGGTTTTTTTTTTTTTTTTCTGTTCCATCTCCATCAATGCAGTTGGGAGTCAAACCTGTGACACCATGGTCAACAGCAGAATGCCATAGTCACTGTGGCAAGTAATGCATTGTGGCATTTACTATAAAAACGAAGTATTCAAAAGCAAAACATGTTACAGTGGCTGATTGTGGGTTAACTACAAATTGCAGAGGTGCATTGACAGGGAGTGTACAGGTTCTTGATATGCTTTAGAGTACGTTCAACTTAATCACTTTTGATATACCAAGTCTGAAGGGGTTCACAAAACAGCTTTATAATATAACTAATTCAATATCAGAAATATAAGTCGAAATCGACAAGCTTCACTGTGCTGCACTTCTTGCAGCTATTCGTATACTTCACTCCACTACAAATCTGCATTGCAGTGGGGCATGAACAAAAAAGTAAGTTTGCCATTAAGAAACGCAGGTAAGGCTCTTCCTGCACCATACATCTATAGATTTTGATTTCAACACAATGTCTTGCACAATGTCTTGTTGGATGCCTACAAAACCAGTGCCATTTCGTCAGCATGTATGTATTCATTGATGCAAGAATTTATTGCGGTACTATTGGGAGACAACACTTGCAAAGGTGCGGTGTACGATATTCGAAGTTGCATTGAGAATTTTTGATACACATTTATTACTGTGGTATACTGTCTTTGGGATTTCCAAGGTGGTTTTACAACATTTTTATACAGAAAATATTCTTTTTATACCTTCATTCAGTATGTCCGCGTTTGACTGTACAGGAATTTAAAGCATCCGCAAGATAACTTGCGTTGGCCTTCGAATAACTTGTGCCGAACAACAGAATCTTGCTGTGGGCAAGAGTATGCCACAGCTATGGTAAGTTCCGATTTGTTTTCTTAGTTTGCACTGCTTTCTTAAACCTCATTTTATTTTCATCTCTCAGCTTCACAAGTGAAGACTAAAAGAGGTCTTGAATCGCTTTTCTAAATAATCATTGAATCACATCAGTATTGATGTTTATTGTTTCGAGAATCAGTTATTGCAAAGGTTTTTTTTTAATTGGTCTAAAAGGAGTGGAGCTGCAGGGATTAGCTGAATGCTTTAAAAGCACTTGCTCTCTATTGTCACCCTTGACAAGTGTGCTAGCAGCTACATGGGGGAATAACAAAGAGGCAAGAATATGTGCCAGCATGCATCATTAACGTGAGCAGGCATCATGAAGCATGTCCACTGACTCCCTGTATGATTGCGATTCATGCTAGTGTTGCTACATATTGTTTAATTTTAGCACACTCCTATAAAGTGTGGCACTGGCACATGGTGCACCACATGGTAAGACTTGCATCTTATCCAAGCACCGCTCTTCATTTATGTCGGCTATAGGCCTATAAAAATTCGGCAGATCCCACCTACCTAGGAATCGACGTTATACGAAGCATGCAGAGGGAAGGTGACCATGTCGGAATTTTTTTTATTGAGCCAGCTGTGATGAAATGACCCTAAATATATGTACAAATGTTGCACACACAGACATATGTTGAAGAGTAGCAGATGTTTATATAACCAGTTGTTTGCTCTTGCGCAACGATGCCAACTGGAACATGCGTATTAACAACACCACAAGCTGATATGAAGCGCTGATGCTCGCGAAGATGTTGGCCCTGGACACTGCTACATAAATAAACCTCAGCGCATGGCAACTAACCACAATTTACGTTAACCCGAGTGACTGCTGTATCAAAGGAGTGCATATGTAATGTTTATAAAATTGGGTAGGAAGCACTGCTACCACTATTGACGTTTCACAAAGATGAGCGTCTATTTGAAAAGTATTTCCTGAGACCTCGCATAGCTCTGTAGTAAAATGCCATGCAGAATGCTTGGGTTCGATTCCAGCTGGGGTCCTGACATTTATCCTTTGCATTCGTCGGGTCGGTGCTACAGATGTCGGGTATTTCTTAATGCTCGCACGTTAAAATTGCCCATGATGTTCTCGTCGTTCCTGAGTGTAAATCAGCTGTGGCACATACTCACCAGTGGGTATGTGCCACTGTCTGGCGGGAAGTGTTTGAGGACGTACATGACGGGATTGTCACATTATTCATGTCTTGACCAGCGCGTTATATTCGTCAAGCCATCTTACCCTCCCATGCTAATTTTTGTTCATGCAAAGTTAAGGGGGTGACTACAAGAGCACCCAAACATCAGCGGCTAGATAGATAGATACACTCAAAGTCGCCGAAGTTCTCAAAGAAATGCTCCATGCGAAGTGATGCAATAGAGCAAATGAGGACAGTTTTGAAGAGAGTGAAGTTGGGCCTCTGCATGAAGAGAAGACACTTGATAAAATGAAAACCTCATGTTGCATTTGTAAACTCTGTGTTATGCGCCACTGCAGAATTTGGCTAAGCTGTTTACAGACGGGTTTAATAATAATTGACAGAAAGTACCATTCCGAAACCTCGATACGATTATGCGATACAATAATGAAGGACTCCAGAAATTTAGACCACCTGGAATATTTGCAGTCACATTTAAGGACACGGGCCTCAAGCATTTTCATCTCCATCGAAAATGCACCCGCCATGGCCAGGGTTCGATCCTGCGACCTGTGGGATAGAAGCAGCCAAGCACCTTAACTGCTAGACCACCATGGCGGGTAATAGAATGGTTTGCTGTTCGTAAATTGTGTATTTTCACTAAGCTCAAGGGTGGTTCTGTACTCCTTTTAACATCGAAATTCACAACTTTTAAAGCTTTCTTTTTCTTTTTTTATCTCTTGGTTTGTCGAGTAAATAACACACAAAGGTGAGGTTTGTTTAACTCGTGCCAAAGTAGTCAGCAGCTCATAAATATTCACTGTCTATTTAGTTGCGGAATACCCCAAATCTGAGCTGACGAATGTCACTGGGCTGTGTGAGGAAGTCATAGCAATGAGGATAGTTAAAGCGTGAGAACAGAACAACGACAAAAGGGCAAGAAGGTTCTTCGTTCTGTTCTCGCGCTATAACTATCATCATGTCATGCCAACTAGCCAAAACCGCCACACTTCTAAGTCATAGCAAGGCTGAATATTTAAAACACAATTTTTGTATTTGTTTAGAAGCAAATCTATCTATAATGTTTATTTGGGACACTACTTTGTGCTCTCAAAAAGTTTTACAGGGCCTTGATCTCCCTAGAATTTTCTTGTCATAGAGCCTGTATGAACCATATGCGTTATGCTACACAAGATTAAAAAGCTTCTGTATCTTTTCGTTGAAATCGTATTTGTAAACCATCCGAATGCATTTTTGGTGCATGTCACTGGGGTACTACATCACTTTTCTAAATGATATTAAAAAAAATTCTGTGTAGAACGCATGCTAAAAACAAAAAGCAAAAAAAAACCTAGGTATCTATAAAAGAAATCAGTCAGCAGAGCTCTATGGAAGAAGAATGGATGAAGAAAATGGGTGACACAGCACGTAGAAAAGCACTAACTGGTAAGTTTCAGGAGCAGATTGGTATAGACAAGTAAGAGTACACAAGGGCACAGTGCAAAGAATTGAAAAAGAGCAATTCGAAGGGAAGAACAGGTACCTCTCTAAAAACGTAAAAAAAAAATCTCGCAAGTTTTTCAACTACGACACAATCCAGTCAATAACATGCAAGGAAAGCATCTCACATGGGGAGACAAAGAAAAGATAAAAAAGTACGCAAAAAGCCTGTTCAAAAATGAAAATGAGGAAGACCCTCATGTAGACATTGAGTACGAACTAGAAAAAAGTTTTAGATGGAGTAATATTGGCTTTACAGCAGCTACTTCAGGCAACATCAAATTTACTAGCGTTAAGAAAATTTTATGATAAACTGTATAAAGATACAGCTGAAATTATTGAGCTATGTCAACAAATTTAGAATACTTCAGAATAGCCAATAGACTGCGAAAGATGTGTTCTTGATTCCCCTACAGCAAACATTTCTTCTTCTTATCTCACTGCAGCATGAAAAAAAGTAAATGCAAAAAAATGTTCAAATTAGAACCATCGTGTTATTTTTTCATATGTAAATAAACTCAGGTGACTCTGTTGCTGGGCCTCTTGATTGGTACTTGCATGCTAGCTTACCGATGCATACACAAGAAGTGTCTGTCGTCTTCTCTTCTTGTGTGCTTGTCCATAAGCTGGCTTTTCCATTTCTTTAAGTAAACCCTTCAAAGTAATAATCCATAATTGCCTAATGCCATACACGGAAAGAGAAATAGTGATAAAAATAAGCAGGTTTCAGAAAAGACTAGAATAACGAAGACCACATTGCAAACATAGCATTGTTGATGGAAGCATGCAAGGAATACTACAAACCTTTGTATTTTTGACCAATCGACTATACAGCAAAGCTTGTGGCAGTTTATCACTTCAAGCTATGGGTATGTTTTGGGAAAATTATAATTTTGACGTTCTACTAAAAAACCTAACACTAAACTAGAAAGTGCTTGTTAATGAGGCAGGCAACATGGATTTAAAAAGAATGAGGCAGAGCTGTAGTCTTTTGTCATGCTTCCTTATTTTATACGCAAAATGTATGTGTACTGTGAAACTGTGGCCTGGATGACAAAGATACAGGAGTAACACTTGGAGGAATGAAAAGTAACCAATTTACAGTATGAAGACGATGCTATTTTTGTAGTAGCAAGCATTAATGTTTTAAAAACCCTCATTTCAATGGTATAAACGATAAAAGTACAAACCAGGATATGATTATTAGGGGTGCCATGGTGGAGGGCTCTGCAAATTTAAACCAAACCACCTGGGGTTCTTTAACATGCACCTAAATCTGAGTACGTGGGCCTCTAGCATTTTTGCCGCCATCGAAAATGCAACAGCCGCGGCCGTGATTCGATCCTGTGACTTTTGGTTCAGCTGTCGAGCACATTAACCACTAGACCACCGTGGCGGGTGTATACTTTTGTGAATATATACAAAACCTTATGCGAATAGGCAAAAGCAAATTCAGTTAAATAATACAATGGATGTTGGGTATGGTATTTTCCGAGGTTTAGAGTAGGCAAAGATTGTCTGCAATTGTCTGCAAAATAAATTTAGTGCCAAGTGGTAGTAGAAAAGCGAACCATTCCTGCACTCTCAAAAATGAAAAAAAAAAAAAAAAACAATGTTGTCAGTTTCAATACAAAAATCCACTCTGGTTAACACCCAGATCATTTCTGTGGTGTAGGTTGTATCAGTGCAAGTCACGAATCTTGTGAAATTTTGAAAGAAAGCAAGCTAGATTCTTTTGAGCTGCGGTGCTGGTGTAGAGTTCTGAGAAATTAACTCACTGCCACATGAACAAATATCTCGGTCCTAAATAAGTTGATTGGTGAATGTTCTTTTGAAGAAAAGGTAGCAAAACTAAAGCTTATGCTAGATAGATGTCACAGAGTTTACATATTTATGGTACCATGAGTACTAAACAGTGATGAAATCAAGGTTCGCCTCTTTTATTCTGCAAGTTTGGTTAACTGCCATGTCTGTGTATTAAAAATGTGATGTATTTATTGGATGTGCTCAAGAGACAAAGACATTCAAAGGAACATGCCCAGAACATCTATTTGTTTTGCCAACACATATAGCTCAGTGAGATTTTTTTCTTCATCCTAGGTAGCCTAAACCAGCCCTCCTAGCTCCAATGATGTTAACAGGTGGTGTTGGATGTTTTTTCTCAGCGGCTTTGTGCACGTGTTATGTGAACACCATTATCAGTGTCTGCTAAACAATATATTAACAGCTTATTATGATATCTTCTCTTTTGGTTGTAACTTGTGAACATCGTATACGGCTAACATTCTTCAGTAGTTCTACCCAGAAGCAGCATTGTATTCCTGCTTGTACCCTCCCATATGCCAACTTTCATTCGAGCACATCTGTAAAAACACTGGGCTAGCAAAGGTAACAGCACTATTGGCAGTATTGTTACATTGTTGTGACATGTTAATCCATGACTCCACCCAATTTCGGCTAGTGGCAGGGGTGGCGTACTGAGCCCATGCCCCTCTTCCCCCGAATTTTTTCGCCATGGCATAATAGCCCAAATTGACACTTGACCACATCCGTCTGCCAGGCCGCCACTTCAGATCAGCGTAGTGCCCCCCCCCCCCCCCCCCCGAATTCTGCCTACACCCCTGGCTGGCATTGATTATATTATAAAGGAGATTTATTGAGCATAAAGGTTGATGCTTGGAAGGCTTGGAAGGCGATGCACCAGCCGCAATTAACGAGCTCCAGCCGCTGCTGCACTCTCGATGCTGCTGCCTCTGCGCCGGAGTACTTCCTCTTCTTTACAATGGCCCCGCGGAAAAAAAGGAGCCATCCTGGCGACTTAGTCCTGTGCAGGCGGCGTTGAACCGTGGTACTGCTTGAGCCTCTGGATGTGTACAACCTCGCGGTTGCGACGTCGCAAGTCTGACGGTGGCGTAAGAGGCTCAATGAGGTAATTTATTGGCGAAGTTTGTTCGAGAATACGATATGGCCCATCGTTCTTTGGCAGAAGTTTGGAAGAGAGCCCAGGTGTGCGATGCGGCACTGACAGCCACACAAGAGCACCCGGAAGAAAAACGAGAGTTGAGGTCTGGGCATCATGAATTGCTTTTTGACGGTTTTGGTCATCGCAGGTAAAGCGACGAGCTAACTGGCGACATTCTTCTGCGCATCTGGCGGCGTCCAAGATGGGTAGGCACTCGGACGCGTCTGGTCGATAGGGTAGAATGGTGTCAATGGTGTGGGAGGGGTGACGGCCGTATAGGAGGTTAAAAGGGGAGAAGCCTGTTGTCGCTTACGTTGCCGTATTCTAGGCTTATGTAATAAATGGGAGAACTAAGTCCCAGTTAGAGTGATCAGGCGTCACATACATAGATAGCATGTCACCGAGAGTACGATTAAAGCGCTCGGTAGCCCCGTTGGTTTGAGGGTGGTAAGTGGTACATGTGCGATGTACAATAGCACACTCAGCGAGCAATTTTTCAATGACCTCGGACAAGAAGGCGCGGCCACGGTCACTGAGGAGTTCTTGAGGGCCTCCATGACACAACACAAAATGACGCAGTAGGAAAGTGGCAACCTCCTGTGCTGTAGCCGTTTGAAGAGCAGCGGTCTCAGCATAGCGCGTTAGCTGGTCAATAGCAACTATTATCCACCTGTTGCCAGTCGGAGTCAATGGAAGGGGCCCATAAATATGTATTCCGACCCGTTCGAAGGGTCGGGAAGGGCATGGTAAAGGCTGCAGTTCACCGGCGGAGGCGTGTGGTGGAGATTTTCGGCGCTGACATTCGGCACAAGAACGGACGAAGTTGCGGACGAAGGTATACATACCACGCCAGTAGTAACGATGTCAAAGCCTTTCGTAGGTCTTGAAGACTCCTGCGTGGCCACATTGTGGGTCAGCATGGAAAGAAGAACAACTCTGTGACCTCAGGGTTCGTGGAACGACGAGCAGCCACTTGCGTCCCTCTGGTGCGTAGTTGCGTCGATAGAGAAGCGTGTCACGTATCGAGAAGTGTGGAATTTGGCGCCGGAGCGTTCGCGTCTTTGGGAGTTCAGAAGTGTCGGAGAGATGATTGAGAAGAGACGCAGTCCACGGGTCATTGCGTTGTTCAATAGCAATGGTGTCAAAGTCAAGAGATGACAATGTGGAATCGCAAGCGGAGTCAACTGTGGCATTCTGGGACAGGGGGGAACGGGAAAGGGCATCGGTGTCAGCATGCTTCCGTCCTGACCGATAAACCACGCGAATGTCATAATCTTGAATTTTCAATGCCCAGCGAGCGAGGCGGCCAGATGGGTCTTTTAACGTCGAAAGCCAGCACAGCGCGTGGTGGTCAGTCACGACGTCAAAAGAACGACCATATAGATATAGGTGAAACTTTCCAAGGGCCCACACAATGGCCAAGCACTCCTTTTCTGTGACGCTGTAGTTGCTCTCAGCCTTGGCAAGTGTGCGACTAGCGTATGCCACGACGTATTCCTGATGCTCCGATTTATGCTGTGCGAGCACAGCACCCAGACCGACACCACTGGCGTCGGTGTGGATTTCAGTTGGAGCTTCAGGATCAAAATGGCATAGAATGCGTGGCGTCGTGAGAAGCCGCCGCAAGGTGGTGAAAGCCTCGTCGCAGGCAGGGGACCACGATAAGAGGTCGTTACAGTTGCTGAGGAGTTGCGTGAGAGGTGATATAATAGACGCGAAGTTTCGGACGAATCGCCGGAAGTACGAACACAAGTTGATAAAACTTCGAAGTTCTTTGATGGTGGCAGGTTTAGGAAACGCCGTAACAGCTCGCAATTTCTTGGGATCAGGGAGGATGCCTTCCTTGGAAACAACGTTGCCCAAAATGTTCAGCTGACGCATGGCAAATCGACATTTTTTAAGGTTTAACTGCAAACCGGCGTTAGTCAAGCAAGTAAGGACGTCCTGAAGGCGACGTAAGTGGGTGTCGAAGTAAGGGGCGAAGACCACGATATTATCGAGGTAACACAAGCATATCTTCCATTTTAGTCCACGCAGGATGTTGCCCATCATTCTTTCGAATGTTGCAGGTGCACCGCATAGTCCGAAGGGCATGACGGTGAATTCATATAAACCGTCTGGCGTGACAAAAGCGGTTTTGGGGCGATCGGCCTCCGCCATCAGCACCTGCCAGTAGCCTGACCGCAAGTCTAATGAGGAAAAAAACTCGGCACCCTGTAAACTATGCAAAGCATCGTCAATGCGCGGTAGTGGATAGACGTCCTTCAGCGTGATCTTGTTCAATCACCGGAAATCGACACAGAAACGATTAGAACCGTCTTTCTTTTCTACAAGGACCACCGGAGACGCCCATGGGCTGTGTGAAGGCCGAATGAGGCCTCTGCGAAGCATGTCGGCTACTTGGTCAATGGTCAGCAATGACGCGGCGTCCTGTAGTGGACACGCGATATGGTCGTTGTCGCAGCGGTGAGTGGGACCCAGTGTCGATGTGGTGTTCTACTGCTAAGGCATGGCCGAGAGATGTTTGTGCAACGTCGAAAGAATGGCGGTAGCACTCAAGGATGGTGAGGAGTTGTGAACGCTGCGAAGATGTCAAATCTTCAGCGATGAATGGTTGAAATATGTTTGCCGACTTTGAGTCAGCCGCTGAGACGACAGCCAGTTCACAGACGGAGGAAGAAGGCACCTAATCGGGAACGGATATAATTCTGGTAGAACTGATTGCCTCGACGTGGCCAAGGCACTCGTGACAAAGTATGGATAAAGACGACGACTCATGATTATAAATTGGCATTGTGGTTGAGCCTTCTACAAGGTCGAGAGCAGCAAAAGGCAGGGGGAGGGCTTTCGGGCGACGAATATTGGAGATGGTGTGAAGAAGACCATGCCGTCGGATATGGTGCTGCATGAAACTGGTACGAACGCAAAAGAGCATGGAGGGATGTAGGTGTCATTGTTAACGACAAGTTTAGCGGCAGACTGGGTGTCGACGGACACTCGGTCATCCAGTGAGCAAAAGTCTACCTCAGCCCTAGCACAGTCGATTACGGCGTTATGACGCGACAAAAAGTCCCATCCCAAGATAATAGTATGGGAGCACGATGAAAGAACCATGAACTTTATCGTATGCAGAACATCCTAAATTGTCACGCGGGCTGTACATACTGCGGTCGGTTGAACAGGTTGAGCACTGGCTGTGTGGAGCGATAATCCGGAGAAAGGCGTCGTAACCTTACAAACTGAGCGGCAAAATCCAGCATCGACAACAGAAACAGCTGCACCGGTATCTACAAGAGCGACAGTAGGGATATTTTCGACGAACACATCAATAACATTGGTAGGTGACAAATGAGGACTTGAGAAAACCGAAACTTGCGCAGTTCTTGCCTCGGGAACTGCGTCGTCTAGTTTTCCTCCTCGTTAGACGTGGGCCGTCGATGCATAGGAGAAGGCGAGCGGCGGCGTGGAGAGGGCAAGCGAAGACGTCCCGGCTGAGGGCGGTGGTCGTCCTGGTAGCGGGCTGGCATTGGAGTGGAGGAACCGTGTGCGTTGGAGTCAAGCGGGAAGAAAGGCTCACGGCGGTTTTCATCGGTGATATTCGTCCGGCGGCGGCAATACCTTGCGACGTGTCCGGGGTATCGACAAGCGTAAAATATCGGGCGATTGTCGAGGGTGCGCCACGGGTTGGCGGTGTTAGTGCTGGTCCGGTGAACTGGAGGTGGCGGATAGCTCGCGCGAGGCTGGAACGGAGGCGCAGACGCCTTGCGAGTTGGCATGGCTGCAGTCGATGCGTAGGTGAGAGGAGCAGCCACAAGATTATGCTCGCGAGCAGCTGGTAAGGCCTCGGCGACCTCTCCTTGAATGACGCCTCGAAGAGACGATGGTAAAGTTGTGGTAGGTTCTGGTGTGAAGGGCACCAAGGAAAGCTGTCGTGCGACTTCTTCACGGACAAATGCTTTTATTTCGGCTCTTAGTGACGCTTGGTCATGACCATTGATCACACTAGACAGTGATGCCAAATCGTGCGCTGGAGGACGTCTTGTCAGAGCTCGCTGCTTTCGCAATTCATCGTAGCTTTGGCAGAGGCTAATTACGTCGCTAACAGTGGTCGGGCTTTTCGCCAAGAGCATTTGACAAGCGTCGTCGTCAATCCCTTTGAGTATGTGCTTACATTTTTCTGCTTCCGTCATTGCGGCGTTCACGCGTCTGCACAAATCGACGTCTTCTATGTAACTAGTGAAGGTTTCACCCGTTTCTTGTGCGCGTGTGCGTAAACGCTGCTCGGCACGACGTTTTTGGACGGTAGGTCAATCGAAGACTGCTACAATCAACGGTTTAAATTGCGGCCACGTTCTGACGTCTGCCTCGTGGTTTCTAAGCCAAAGGCTGGCTACACCCGCAAGGTAGAACTACACGCGTGTCAACTTGTCCGTGTCCGTCCATCTGTTTAAAGCGCTCACCCGTTCTAAAGTCGAGAGCCAATCTTCAACGTCGTTGTCATCTGTTCCACTGAAGATTGGAGGCTCCCGCTGAGGAACACTGCCTGGACAGGTGGCCGGAGATGGAAGCGCTGCTGATCGGCGTCCGGCATAGCAGAAGGTAGCTGTCGAGAACGGAGTTCCAGGATGGTAGCGGGAAGGTATAGGGCACGGTACCCCGCACCTCCATCAATTATAAAGGAGATTTATTGAGCAGAAAGGTTGATGCTTGGAAGGCTTGGAAGGCGATGCACCAGCCGCAATTCACGAGCTCGAGCCGCTGCTGCACTCTCGATGCTGCTGCCTCTGCGCCGGAGTACTTCCTCTTCTTTACAATATGCACTGATACTCTGCATACTGATGACCTAAGCAGTGCCCTTAATCTATTGGTGTTGTGCTAACACCTGATACCCTAATAACGTTGAGTTCTAGCAATCGTAGACTGGCATGTGGTGCAGTTGTGGTGCAATGCAGTCTCGTACGCCACAATATTGTCACATGCTACTTTGTTCATAGCACATCTGATCCATTGATTGTATTGTTTGTTCTTCCACGTACTTAAAGGGCCCCTAGACCACTTTCAATATTTTTCAAACACTTCAAGTGAACATGCGCATCATGTACAGAATGTCATCATAATCAACGATATCACACGTGACAGCGCTACGAGCCGCTGGCGCGCCGCGAATTCGTAGGAACAATACCTCCTTCTCCCCGGGCCATTACGGCTTCCGTGTGACATGGCAGCAGCTCAGCACACTCTGACGTGCAGTTCGTACATGCTGCGATTGGTCGAGCAACCGGTTAGTCTGCAAGCAGCCGTCGGCGCTCTTTGTTGTTCATCGTGTCGCCCGCCTGCGCCACCTCCCTGCAGCACACGTGCTCCTATAGACACTCTAAGACTGCACGTGCATGCCACATTAGAGTGAGTGCGTGTGAAAAACTTTTATTGATGGAGAGCTTGCAGACCTATAAAGACCCTTTACACAGGGGGAGTCCTTATTCTGGGACTCTGCTGGACAAGGCTGCTACCCACATCCGCGATGGACTAGGGCTCTTTCAGTCTCCAGCCCTAAGCGATTGAGTAAGGCTGCCTCCCATTCTGTTCTGTTTGCAAACTAAAAAAGTGCAAGTTCTTACGGATTTTGTATAGTCTGCAAATACTAGGGGGAACTTGTCTTTCTATTCGGGAAAATTAGCTGTAAGCTTATTGAAAGAAATTGAAAGGCACTGTACTGCTGGATTCCATATATATAGAGAGCATCCTAATGATGTGCTTTATGCAGCTTGTAGCTAGTGGATTCTTTTTCCCCACTGTTGACTTCCCGCAATGTACTATCTAGAGACCATGCCAGCAAATCGGCAAAGAGCCTTGTAACACTTCGAAAATTTGAAGGGAGTAGAAAGTGAAGAGTCCTCCTTTCGAACTTTTGCAAAGATGAATATCATCTTTTTTGCATAAATATGCATTGATTGACACTTTCTATTAATGAGTATTGTTTTATAAAAAAATCAGGAGGAACAGTATCTCATCACCCAATGAATCATCTTCGATGCCATGTCACTAGCTACAGAAGGTGACACTGTACAACAAAGCAGATGGATGCTTCAGAGAGTCTGTTGGGTGAAAGTAAATGATAATTTCTAGGGTTTTACATGTCGAAACCGTAATATGGTCATAAGGCAAGCCATGGTGGAAGGCTGTGAAAATAGACCATCTAGTTTTTTTTGTTTTTTTTTCTTTGAAAGTATATTTTTAGGCATAACTTTTGATTCAAAAATACACATATAGGTTTGCTTTGTGTATATGTCCAGTAGAAAACTGTGGTGAGGTCCACAAATCCAGCTGTCAAAGTCAGGTGGTCGGCCAGGCCTGAGGCGTGTTGCACGCAGGCCTGGGGTTCTTTGACGTCCACCTAAATCTATATCATTCCACAAGCATCTATAGGGTATGCCTCTATTGATGTGACCACCGGGGCCAGGATCAGACCTGTAACATTTGGGTCAGCAGCCAAGCACCGCAACACGTACCTCTACGTCAGACTTGGGCTAAATGTGTGGAGGATGGAGAAGTTGGACAGTAAGAGAAGACAAAGATTCACTGCATAGGGAAATGAGCGTGAAATGAAGTGTGTTGCGGCTTCTTTGAAGGCACCTGGGCTAAAAAAATTCTGGCAAATCCTACACGATATGGGAATCGATTTTATGCGAAGCAGGGAGAGGTAGCTGCTTATGATGCTCCGTCCCCCCCCCCCTTTTTAAGCAAGCATTGGCAGGTGATGGCCTGACATAACATCAGCACTCACAATTATTTGAGCTTAAGAGTAAATATATCAGGACAATTGAGGTTGACCTTCCGGCCTCTGCAAGAGAACCTCATGCAAGAGTGGGAGAGAGGGTTGTTCTTTAGGAAAAGATGGAAAGGTAAGAAAAGGGGGTGTAGACAATAATTGCCTGTCATTTGAGGACACCTCAACTGATACACTCGCGAGGGAACTGGGACTGAAGGGACAGTGAGAGTGAAGAAAAGAAAGTAAGTAAAGAGGGGAGTGAAAAAATACGAAAGCATGTGAGTGGGGGTAAGTCCAGGAGGGAAAAAAAACCTGGTGTGATGGGCGAAAAACACGATCAATCGAGGGGCACTCGGCGAGAAGGTGAAGTTTTGAAAGAGGATACCAGCGGATGGTAGCGAAGGAAAGAGCGATAGCGGCGATCGCCGCGTTTTGATAATCAAACGCGTACTGCTCCGCTATTACGGCACCGTTTCGAAAAATTCTCACGGCTCTGCGTTTGTTGTACACTCGCGCACAACGTCCCCACCACAACTGAATTTCGACCTCTGCGTGGTTCCGGGGCGCTCTTTGAATGCGAGCGCATGACTACAACGACGCTGTGCATTTCCACAAACGTAGGTGATACACGGGGTTCGATTACGTTTTTAAAAAGGAGTAGACGTTGGGGCCAGTTGGTAATGCATACTTTGTAAAAAGATATCAAAAATAAACCGTCCGCTTCGGTGGAACAGGGCTACGGTGCTCAGCTGCTGACCCGGGTTTGATCCGCGGCCGCGGCAATCGCATTTTTATGGAGGCGTAGCACGTTAAAGAACAGCAGCAGATGGTCGAAATTTCCGGAGCTCTCCCCTACGGCGTTTCTCACTATCATGTCATGGTTTTGGGACGGAATACAAATCAGCGCCTCCTCTATTTTTTCAGTGCCAGGGCGAACGCTCTCTTCAGGCCGTCAAGCGCGCGCTCCGCCTCCGCTCACCGCTGCCGCATGATGGTGCTGCGCGAGTAGACATGAGGATGATGGGGTGCTGGGGGAACTGCAGAATGGGTT
Organism: Rhipicephalus microplus; assembly: GCF_043290135.1. NCBI lineage: Eukaryota > Metazoa > Arthropoda > Arachnida > Ixodida > Ixodidae > Rhipicephalus > Rhipicephalus microplus. Next base: position 106,978,551 of record NC_134710.1, on the reverse strand, counting down.
TCGGAAACACAGGAGGTTGGAAGACAATCTGTTCTCACTGACGCAGTGCATCGAAATAGCAGAAAAAGAACTCAGGCCCCGGTGGCTAGAATTTTTGGATATCAAGGGAGCTTACGATAGCGTGGTTCAAGAGGACTTGTGGGGAATACTAGACACACTGGGTGTGGAAGACAAAGTCACTAATCTTTTAAAGAAAACCTATAAAGTTAACAAGGTAGTTATAAAGTGAGAAAAACAGGTATCCAAGCCCACATAGGTCAAACGGGGACTTAGGCAGGGGTGTCCACTGTCACCCTTGTTATTCATGATGCACCTACAAGGATTATAGGCCAAATTAGAGGGAAGTGGACTTGCTTCAACCTCTCCTTGGTCAAAAAAGAAAAACTCATTGATCAGGCACTACGTACCAGCATTATGTACGCAGATATATAGTGCTAATGACCGACAACAAGAAAGATTTGCAGAGATTGATGGACATCTGCGGTAATGAGGGGGATAGGTTAGATTTTAGATTCAGTAAGGAAAAATCAGCAGTCATGATTTTCAATGACAACGAAGGCAGTGAGCTTAGGATACAGGAGGTCACGCTTGAGATAACAGATAAATACAAATACCTGGGCGTATGGATAAGCAATGGGACCGAGTACCTGAGGGAACACGAAATATACATGACGACTAAAGGTAACAGGAATGCAGCGGTGATGAAAAACAGGGCACTGTAGAATTACAATAGGTATGATGTTGTGAGAGGAATCCAGAAAGGGGTCATGGTTCCTGGGCTAACGTTCGGCAATGCGGTCTTGTGCATGAGATCATAAGTTCCAGCAAGATTAGAAATTAAGCAACGTGGAATAGGTAGGCTTGCTTTAGGAGCTCACGGGAATAGACCGAATCAGGGAGTGCAAGGTGATATGGGATGGACACCATTTGAGGGCAGGGAAACTAGCAGCAAGATAACATTTGAGAAGCGATTGAGAGAAATGGGGGGGGGGGGAGCGTTGGGCTGGGAAGGTTTTCAGCTACTTTTACATGAAGAATGTCGATACAAAATGGAGGAAGCGAACCAGGAAATTTACTGGTAAATACTTAGAAAACAGCAGGTGGCCAAACCAAAAAGAACTATCGGTTAAGAAGAAAGTGAAGAAAACGGAGACTGACATGTGGAGAATTGGCATGATTAAGAAGTCCGCACTAGAGATCTATCGAACTTTTAAGCAGGAAATTGCCCAGGAAAGGATCTATGATAATACTCGGGGTAGTTCTCTACTGTTTGAGGCCAGGAGTATTGCGAACCAAGACATATCGGGTCAAATACGAAGGGATAGACACAGTATGCAGTGCGTGTGGAGAGGAAGAAGAAACTGCCGAACACTTGATAATGTTCTGTAAATGGCTTCACCCTATAGTTCAGGATGATGGCGCAGAGTTTTTCAAAGCACTGGGGTTTAGAGACAGTGAGGGCAAAATAGATTTTAAGCGGGTAGAATTAACTAGAAGGAGGTTGTCTGATTGGTGGCCAAAGTCAAGACTATGATGGATCACTGCCGCATCCTTTCAAAACAGCAGTGGGACGAAATTTGTAACTCGATTGATGGTCAGGTTCGAAATGGCAAAACGTGGAACTTACTCAAACACCTCCTCAATGAAACCAACACCCGCACAAATCAGCGTCATTCGATCGTGAAGATACTTCATCAGGCTAAACAGACAGTGTCACCGGAAGATGTCGTCAAGAACCTCGTGGAAAAATATCTCCCGCTTTTCACGGGCCCTGTGACTTCTCACCCCAATTACTCTGGCAGCGACAACACCAACTTAGACGCCGACTTTTCTATTGAAGATGTGTGCCGAGCTCTCCATGAGCTCAATGGCTGCTCAGCCCCTGGCCCCGATGGCATCACCAACAATCTCCTACGCAACCTGGACGATTCCTCCGTCACTTACCTCACCGACACTATCAATGAAATATGGAAAAAGGGTGAGATACCCAATGCCTGGAAACTAGCTCACACGGTTCTCGTACCCAAACTGGGCGCCGAGCCCAGATAACCTACGCCCCATATCTCTCACGTCGTGCGTGGGCAAAGTGGCTGAGCACGTCGTCCTCAGCAGGGTTGGTCGATACTTCGAAGATAACGGCTGCATCCCGCACCACATGATTGGCTTCCGACCAGGGTTATCCACTCAAGACGCCATGTTACTCCTAAAGCATCAAATTCTAGATGGCGGAAACACTCAGGACACTCGTGCAATACCCGGTCTCGATTTAGAAAAGACCTTCGATACAATAACGCTCTCGTCAATCTTGAAAGCGATCGCAGCCCTCGGCCTAGGTCATCAGTTTTACTACTTTATCCGCTCTTTTCTCACTCGACGCAGAGCCGTCCTCCACGTAGGAGACCTAGTGTCGGAAGAAGTGGAGCTCGGACAGCGGGGAACTCCTCAGGGATCCGTCCTCTCGCCCACGCTCTTCAACCTCGTGATGATCGGGCTTTCCGAACGACTTTCGAAAATCGACGGGCTAAATCACACTATCTATGCGGATGATGTAACCATATGGTGCTCCACAGGGTCGGATGGCTTCATTGAGTCCGCCTTGCAAGAGGCTATCGACACCGCCGAGTCTTACCTCGACCACACCGGTCTCAGGTGCTCACCCGCGCAGTCGGAGTTGTTGATATATTTGCCCAAACGCCGGGGTGTCAAGCCCAAAGGGTGGAAACCTCCGGCGGAGCGCAATATCACCCTCCACACCAGAGATGGTCGTACTGTACCCAGGGTAGACACCATCAAGGTCCTCGGCATGATCATCGAGTCCCGCGGAACCAACACCCAAACAGTACACAAGCCCAGGACTAAGACTGAGAATGCCATACGACTCGTACGTAGAGTAGCCAACAGGCACCATGGCCTCAAAGAAGACAACCTGCTGCGTCTCGTACACGCGTTTGTTTTGTGCCATTTTACCTACGTTGCCGCTATACACAAATGGCTACAGTCTGAGCGCGATCAACTCAATGCGCTTATTCGCAAGGTGCTCAAACGAGCCCTTGGCCTCCCTATCACCACTCCAACGTACAAACTCCTCGATCTTGGCGTACATAACACGCTAGAAGAGATCGCCGAAGCTCAGGAACGCGTGCAATTGACCCGACTCACCACCACCAAGGCGGGCCGCCATATTCTGCGCGAGCTCGGCTTCTTCTCCTCGAGGGCCAGGGACCCCCCAGAGTTGACTCTAATTCCCCGTGAAATCCGCGACCTTATCACGATCGCTTCTATACCACGAAATGTACACTCCGAATACAACAGAGGCAGGCGCCTTGCGCGGGTGACCGCCATTCTCAAGCGCATAGACATGGAAGCGGACAATTTCTCGTTCGTGGACGCCGCTGCCTATCGCAACAACCGAGACTTCACCGCGGTCGCGGTATCATCCGCGCAGCAGACTCTTAACTCTGCCACAATCCTCGCCCGAAACCCCGAAGTAGCGGAGCAAGTAGCTATAGCTATAGCTATGCTCGACAGCAAACGGGAATTCATCTACAGCGACTCCAGGCCAGCCATCAAAGCCTTCAAACACGGAGTCATCTCCGACCAGGCGTTACGTATCCTGCGCAAAGCGGACCCGAGTGCCCTGAAGCACCACACGGTCATCTGGTTCCCCGCCCATCTCGGCCAGGTGCCGGGTACCCTATCCAACCTCAACGAGATCGCCCATGATGCAGCGTGCGCACTTACCGACCACACTGCCACAGGGCAACCCCATCTTGCTGGGTTAGATACCAATCGGGATGCACCAATTACGTACAATGAAATTACAAAGCACTTTTACCTGGAACGCCACATTTTTCCACCCCCACACCCGAAACTTAACCGACCGCAGGCATTAACCGCCTATTACAGACACACACGTACCCAAACCTTGCCACGCTTCACGTTTATTATCCCGATGCATACCCCAGCGACACATGCCCATCATGTGGACACACAGCGACACTCGCACACATGCTCTGGGAGTGTAGAACAACTCCTCCCGACTCTACCTCAAGCAAGTGGGAGAGGTCCCTCAGGAGCTCACTTCTCGCCGACCAGCAATGGGCCGTCCAGCAGGCCCACGAAGCGGCCGCCAGGTACTCCCTGTCGGTCCCAACGTGGGAGACGCCCGCTACGCGCTAAGCGCGTCCTGCAGGACTGAAATAAAGTTTTTTCATTAAATTCCATTCAAGGCACGAGTGAAAATAGACCCTTCACTGCAAAGTGCGAATCCTCAACCTCACTATTTAAGAGAAAAAAAAATCTAGTTTTTGCTTCATTAAGTATTACGACTTGGTGGCGTTAGCCACCGCCCAATCTAAAGGGTACAGCCATATTCATCCATCCATTCATCCACGAATAGAGGATGAGGGGTGCTGGGGAACTGCAAAATGGGTTTCGAAAGCAAAGGAGGTTGGAAGACAATCTGTTCTCACTGACGCAATGCATTGAAATAACAGAAAAGAAACACAGGCCCCAGTGGCTAGCACTTTTGGATATCAAGAGAGCGTACGCTAGCGTGGTTCGAGAGGTCTTCTAGGGAATACTGGACACACTAGATGTGGAATATGGAGTCCCTAATTTTTTACAGGACATCTATAAAAGTAACAAGGTAGTTATAAAGTGGGAAAAACAGGTATCGAAGCCCTCAGAGGTAAAACAGGGGCTTAGGAAGGGGTGTCCTCTGTCACCCTTATTATTCGTGATGTACCTACAAGGATTAGAGGCCAAATTAGAGGAAAGTGGACTGGGCTTCAACCTCTCTTTTGTCAAACAAGGAAAACTTATTGAACAGGCACTACCATGCAGCATTGATGTTCGCAGATGATATAGTGTTAATGGCCGACAACAAGGAATATTTGCAGAGATTGATGGACATCTGCGGTAATGAGGGAAATAGGTTAGATTTCAGATTCAGCAAGGAAAAACCAGCAGTCATGAATTTTAATGTTAATGAAGGCAGTGAGCTTACGATACAGGAGGTCACACTCGAGATAACGAATATACAAATATCTGGGCGTATGGATAAGCAATGGGACCGAGTACCTAAGGGAACACGATCGAAATATACGTAACGACTAAAGGAAACAGGAATGCAGCGGTGATCAAAAATAGGGCACTGTGGAATGGCAATAGGTATGATGTTGTGAGAGGAATTTGGGAAGGTGCCATATTGGTTCCTGGTATAACTTTCGGCAATGCGGTCTTGTGCAATATGAGATCAGAGGTTCAAGCAAGATTAGAAATTAAGCAACGAGGAATAGGTAGGCTTGCTTTAGGAGCTCACAGGAATACACAAAATCAGAGAGTAAAAGGTGATATGGGAGGGACATCATTTGAGGGCAGGGAAGCTAGCAGCAGGATAAAAATTTGAGAATCGATTGAGGGAAATGCGCCATGATGGAGCATTGTTGGGCTAGGAAGGTCTTCAGCTACTTGTACATGAGAAATGTCGATACAAAATGGAGGAAGCAAACCAGAAAATTGACGGGTAAATACTTAGAAAAGAGCAGGGGGCCAAACCAAAAAGAACTATTGGTTAAGAAGATGGTGAAGGAAACGGAGACCGACATGTGGAGAATCGGCATGATTAAGAAGTCCGCCCTATAAGATATCTATCAAACTTTTAAGCAGTAAATTGCCCAGGAAAGGATCTATGATAATACTCGCGGTAGTTCTCTACTGTTTCAGGCCAGTACGGGAGTATTGCGAACGAAGACATATCGGCCGCGGCCAGGCCAATTAGGAAGGGCATAGACACGGTATGCAGTGCGTGTGGAGAGGAGGAGAAAACGGCCGAATACTTGATAATGTTCTGTAAAGGGCTTCACCCTATAGTTCAGGATGATGGCGCAGAGTTTTTCAAAGCACTGGTGTTTAGGGACAGGGAGGGCAAAATAGACTTTAAGCGGGTAGAATTAACTAAAAAGAGGTTATCTGATTAGTGGCTGAAATTAAGGCACGAGTGAAAATTAAACTATTCATGGCAAAGTACCAGTCCTCAACTTCACTTTTTAAAGGGAAAAAAGATTAATGTAGTTTTCGGTTCACTAAGTATTACGGCTAGGTGGCATTAGCCTCCGCCTGATCTAAAGGGTACAGTCATATCAATCCATCCGCTCATCCATCCACAATAGTAGTAGTAGTAGCAGTAGCAGTAGTAGTAGTAGTAGTAGTAGTAGTAGTAGTAGTAGTAGTAGAAAATTTTATTATGTACATAATCCAGACAGGCTAGAACTCCAGTGCCCTGAGGAATTTACAGGGTGAATCCAAATGGTAGTTGACAGGTGTTCTGTGGTGAATCCATCCGCGGGATGCTGGCACTAAACGGCCGTGCGTATTGGGAAGCTCGTGAATTCGTGTTTTCATGCGAGTTAATTTGCAGTCGCCCTTCTTGGCGGCTTTCACGGATGCAAGGACGATGAAAAGTAACACGAGCATAGCGGCACGCGGTTTTCAGGTGGCTCTGTCAGGCCGTGCCACCGGTTCAATATATGTGTTCGTTTTGGGAAAATTTTATTGTAAATGTCCGAAGGCGTGCGCCCTAGCACACGGCGGGCCGCTCCCATGATGGGACAGCAAGCTTAGTGCCGCATCGTGGGCCCTCTGGACAGCCCAAAGTTGTAATGTCATGTCCGGACTCCGGAGAGCGTAGTATTTCGCGTTTCATTTTCTCTTTCAAGCTATTGAAACCTTATTATTTTCATGACTCAGTATATAATACCGCTGTGTACCACTCTGCCTAGCTGACGCAAAAAAAAAAAATCAGATTGTCTTTTAATTTCTGATTATATAGTTACAAAAAATAAAAACTCGCCAGTCCCGTTGTGGATTCACCTGAGGCTACTGAAAAGCATGCCTTTCAGTAGAATAGTTTGCAAAATAGGATAGTTTTTGCAAAAAACAATCCTTGGTTTTTTTTTTCCGATTCAATGCACTGATCGCATGTTTCCAGCTTCCCTCCGGCATATTTCTGCGCTCAACATGGTTTCCTTACTGCATCTAGGACTGGAGATAAAGGTAGCTTAAATTTCTGCCCCTCAGCTGGTTATGCACTGCCCTGATGATCGGCCCATTTCAACCAAGCGGATATGTTAGATCATGCCGTCAAGTTATGTGGCCTTCCGATACGACACAAACAGTCATAATATGTGACGTCATATGTCGACGTTTTCACGTAATGATGATTTCTTGCATCAATGGTGTTCGCACCGCCAGCACGAGAAGACGCCGGACGCCGCCAGTGATCAATTTTCGCTTTTGATAAAGCATTTAAAGCTATACCCTACAGGCATTGTGTGGCTGTAGGTTTGTGAAAATGCGGCTTCCGCTGGGGTTCGGGGAGAGCGTGCTTGCAGTAATCAGGCAGAACGATTGATCTCCTAATAAATCTTCGTACTACACCCTAATATGTAGCCGTCATTTACAACCCGAGTATTTTATAGAATATAAGTAGTGGTGACCGAAGACTACCCGTCACGTTTGGCAACATGGCAGTTGGTATCACTAAACGGGAGTGCGTTGCATCCGAACAGTCAACAAATGAGTATCAGTAAAAATGCTACCTCGTGATCACTGCCGTGTGCAACGCTAACATTACGCCCCGAAGCTGAGTGGGAGAAAATGGGCACCACACAGGCATATTCGACTCTACTCGGCTCGCTACTGAACTTAGAGGCCAGAGGGAAGAAGAAACAAAGCTGAGCAGCCGAATATTGAGGCTACAATAATCCGCCTACGAATACACAGACAAGCTCAAGCAACTGATCACAGGCTGCATTTTTCAGGCCTGCCACCTTGGCTCAAGTGAGAGTCTGCATTAGACTTCAGACTTTAACAGCACCTGTTCAAAACATAGGCAATGATTGCAGAAATCGCGCCGTTTATGGAGCTGTTCTTGTTTATTTCACGATGATTTTATTGTTTAAGCGCTCAAATGGTGGAAATCACCTGTCATAGTTCTTCATTTTCTAACACTTGCTTATTCTCGGTGGCAACACATGTAATGTTTTGCGAAGGGAACGGATGATGACTTATGTCCCTGGAAGCAGTCTAGTGGCATTTGTGCTATTTAGTGCATGAACTGCAGACTTGCGAATAATGTGTTACGCCGCTAGCGAGTATAGGAATTATCCATCAGGGAACATTAGGCGCCCAAGCTTTTATTATTAGCTCCTGGCAGAGGCTTCTCTCAAAACTCATCTTTCAGTTAGTCGAAAAATCAACTTTCTGAGTCAAGCGAACGCCATGGTGACAAAATGATCTTTCGCGGATTACTGGTATCAGCCATCGGCCTAGCTGACGGCGCGCGAGCGCCTCGATCAAGTAGTCGCGAACGACACATGCCTTTGAAATAATCTGGGTGTCCAAAGCAATAAGAGCTTCATGATTTCCGTTTCAAAGTTTTCATTATATTTTAAACAATGCGAATACAGCCGAAAACCGAGCTTCGAATGCAGCCGCGGCATTTTGTTTGCGCGAGAGACGACGCGACGGCATCTGTACTCTGGTTGCGGCGCCTGGCGGTGAAACATCGCACTAGCACCGATAGAAATCCGCTCCTTCGCCCGGGCACAGAAAAATAGAGGAGGCGCTGTATTAACGGAATAGATGAAAGACGGAGCTCTTACAAAAACTTCCCCCTCACACGACCCTGGGGGTGGGAGGGAGACATGCTGGGACAGTCGTATGGATGATGATGGGTTGATGACTTATGTGTGACTCTGAGCAACGCCTCCTCTAGAAAGATGCCTGAGGAATGGCTCGCGCTCCCAGCGAAGTTGGCCTGCCATCAGTTTTAAACAAGCTGCGCGCGGTGGCGCTCGCGACCGACACAATTATCATGGCGACGGGCGGTACCAGCTGAGCGTTTTTCATCTGCGGCCCATAGGGGCGCGTCCGTCGAGAATTGTTCAAGACCTGCAACTGTGCACTACCCTTTCGGAGGCTATGCAAAGTGTTGCGTTGTTGCACCGTCCGCCACAGGTGACGCTAGCGACCGAGAACATTTTCAAAATGAAGGAAGGAAAGAGCGTGGCAGCTGTTTTTTTTCTTTTTCTCATGCGGCAGGCATCTTCTAGCGGAGGCGTTGCTCTGAGACATCGCCTTCGGCGCTGCGTTTCCTTCTTATCTGACAACGGCATGGGTCATTGTCACACGGCCGTTGCACTGCCAATCGCTCTAAAGCCCGATTAGGATCACATTTCTGAACAGCAAATAGCTCTCCTGTGTGGCTTGCGCAAAAGAACGAATCATAATTAAGAAATTCGATCTGGATCAGGGATGATGACCGTGTGACACCGCACGGCAGTCACAATTTATCAGTTTAGCCAAGGTTGGCCGGACACGTGTATGACATTTTCAGTATTGAAGAGAAAAATTATGACTAAAGTTAACACAACCATGGTACAGTGAACTACAAAAGACTACTTCTGCTACTTCACTGTAACAAAAAGGTTCATATAGACCGCCAATAACCCATTCCTACACCCTTTCACCACTTTCAGTAGACTCGGAGCTACTCTCTGCCTCGCCACCTCTATGCTCTCCAATGGCTCTCCGCTATTCTCTAGTCTCGCGTTAAACCGACGTGGGCGAGATTCTCAACGGCCTCATTACGGCTGCAAGAATGGCGGACGCATGTGCGCAGAGTCGACATGAAAAGAGCCTTGGTTTGTTAACTACCAAGTTTGTGACGTTACTGCAAGAGGCTCCTGATGGAGTATTAGATTTGAAAGTGGTAAGGCGTGCGATCGACCATTATTCACTTTTTACGCTTCTTGTATATTATCTTGAAGTACTAGGTTTGTAGCGTGCAACGCCAGGCAATTTTAAATGCCCGTAGTCGGCTGCTTATGCGTTGGCGACGAACTACCTTCGAATCGATCAATGAAAAAAATTAAGAAAGCTGTCTGAATGCGCTAAAAGTGAAAAATGTCTGTTACAAATATGCGTGCTCGAAGTCGGTGAGTGCGCCTGTTATTTTTTGCACAACCAGCAAGTCGTCGCCTGCGTCTGTAAATTGAGTAGTGGCGTCGATGAATGTCACAACGTATTCGCTTGTTCTGTGATTCTGCTAGTCTGAACATATCGCTTTCCTTCAAACAATGACTGCGATGTCACGATTTTTTACTGTGCGTTCGATGCGTGTCAGTTTAAAAAGAAACTAAGTACACGATTAAATCGCAAAGAAACACGTGCAGCGTCTGTGGAGTTATTAAAAAACTAGTGTGGGCGTTTCGCGGGCTCACTTCTTTAGATTACATGCACGTTCAGTTTAGCTAGAGAAGCGATTTCTATTGCAAATTTTAGTTTGTATGTCATTGTGCACAGCCGTGCTCAAGTTGCGGAAATTATACGAGCTTGACTGGAACATCTGCGTCGCGAGCTGTGGATGTGTCTTGTGCTGAGTTCAACTGCGCGATTCGGATAGACTAACTTGGGGAACGTTCTATTCACTATTTGGTTTACGGTTTAGGTGTGACGTACGCTATGCGGATGACTGGTTTGTCTTCATCGATGGCATGAACTAAACGCAGAGTAGTCCAGGCTTACCCGGCCGTTTGATCGTTGTGACACGAAGTGTGTATGTGTGTAAGCGCTGTGCCGTAAGTCACCTGATAGGTCCAACAACTTAAATAGATTTCTAACCTGCTACGGAATCTGTCACCCGTTTCGATGTAGCGTATTCAGCCCCAACATTAAGTGGGACTAACGTTCAGACATTACAGACACAATCGTATTGACATTCGCCTCGGCAAGCGATCTTGTGCAAAACTGCTCAACATCATTTGCAGAGGTTTATGGCATCATATTGCTGTGGCCAAGGCTTGAAGCCTCCTTGGCGCCTACATGGGCTCCTCCTTTGTATGATGCATGTTTTGGTACATTTTACGGTATGCATGCATATAGTTTCAATTAGCCAGGCAAGGAGGGGCTGCCCGTAATCTTTTCTTTTTTCTTCGTGTAGGGGCATAGGCAATGCTGAGGGGGTCTTACACCTCTGTGTGTATTTCTTAGATATCATAGGCATATTTGGATGTGCTGGGATGTTCACCCTGGGTAGCTTTTATGTATAAAATGCATGCACATACTAATGTGCACGTGTGTATCATGTGCAGCCAAGATTTATTTGGTGGATGGGGTGTCTGATTTTTCTATGTATTTGTGTGTCTAGATACGTAAACATATGAGTTAAAGATGTGTGTGTGTGTGTGTGTGTGTGTGAGAGAGAGAGAGCTGAAAAACAGCATTCTTATGGCTGGTGATGTTCAGGCAGCCATACGTCCTACAGGATGGCTGCATTGATGTCTCAAAGTACAGTGAAATCTCATTGATACGATTCTACGTGATCCGTTTTTCAGCCTAATACATTAATTTTTTTTCTCCTTGGCTAACGTCACTTTAAATAATGTATTTTCACGCATTTAATACAATCACATTTTCGCCAAGGTTGGATACACAACCACCAATAATAAAAAACTGCCAGGCCTGCACGGATCGTGCAGTATAGTCACAGCGAAAGCTAGAAGAGTGACCTTTCTGAGCCTTCTCTAAAGACTCTTTGGGTAACTTCTAGAAGCACACTTTCTGGGTACCCACTACAGCATAAATAACTATAATTGTTTTGTAATAGGCCGGCATTCACTATGCCATCCTTCGTTATTCTTCGGAGAAATGTAGTATCCGCTAGGCACTTGCTGATGACTATGAAGAATTATGCCTGAAGTTGGTCAAGAACAAGCTTTTGTAATGCGTTGGAGCATTGGACAAGCCACTCATTATGCAATTTGCATTGTGTGATGTCTGGCTGTTCCTTTGATGTTCTAAAACCCTTTATTACTCCTATTAACATGATTCCTTTCCTGACATCAAGGCCAGTTTGGAAACGAGTTCCAAGCACTGGTGTGGCTCAGTAGTGGAATATTGGGCTGGTGCGCAGTGTACCTGGGTTCGAATCCCATTGTGTCCTTGGTGTTTTTGTTTACTCAGTTTTTTAAAAAGTAATTTAGAGCAATATTGGTTACGGGGGGCGGCGGCGGTCAACTACGGCGCCGCACGTGACATGTGTTGTGATATCAGGTCGGTTCGATTCGCCTGCACCACGTGAACCAGTTCACGAGGTGCTGCACCTTACCATTCGTTTCAGCGGTGCAGCATTGACGACCGCTGAGCCCTGCCATTCGTTTCGAAAGGTGCAGAAGAGGTGCAGCACCGGTTCACAATTTTCCTGCACCTCCTCCGCTGACGGTGTCGGCTTGGTGCAGGCGCGCGTGCAGCTGAGCAGACGACGCAGCACTTAGACGTAGGTGGCTTAGGCGCCGTACCCGCCTCTACAAATGTGGTGTGTTTTGCCAAGATGTTTGCGCCTCATAAACTGTCCGCATGTGCGTTTCGCCATAGGTTGGTGTTTGCTGAATGGTGTAAATTAACCGAAAAGAAATAAGGCCAACACCTTGTCGGCACATCGTCATTTGTTTCGGGTGTCGTGCGGTGCCTGCACCGCTGAACTCACGCTGCACAATTTATTAACTTCGCGTGCACAGCCGTGAACCGGTTCCGACCGGTGCAGGTGAATCGAATGGACCTATCATAACAGCTCTCACTGCATTAATTTTGGCATCTCACATAATATGTATGTTTATGAGAGATGCCATAGGGGAGGGCTCGGGAAATTTCCACCACCTCCTCGGGGTTCTTTGATGTGCACATAAATCTACACAGGCCTCAGAACATTTCTGCCTTTTTTAAAGGTGCGGACACTGCGGCGGAGATTCAATTCCATGACTTGTAGGCCAACAGTCGAACACCATAACCACTAGACTACCACGGCAGGTGATAATGTGACCTCGAAAGTGAACTTTAATATGTCTAGAAGTACTACGCTTATTATTCAGTATACTACTTCAAACTGCGTTCCAACAAGCCTCCACCTGCAGGCTGTAAAGTCCTGTATGAGACAACCCATTAGAATAATATCGCAAGGAATGTGATGCCACGGTTTAAATTGATGGTGCTATGAATCTGCCTTTCATCAACAAACCTAGAGAAGTGGCGCACAGCAGTGCACCATGCGTGGTTGCATAGGCTCATTTTCGCCTGCATGTTCCATTGTGTTGTAAATATATTAAAGAGTGCTTAAACTTCAATCTAATGTCTGCCACAATGGGGTAGCAGTTAAGGTGCTCGACTGCTGACCCGGAGTTCGCGGGTTTGAGATCAGATGCGGCGGCTGCATTTCGATGGAGGTGAAATGGTAGAGGCTTGTGGACTGTATAATGCCAGTGCACATTATAGAACACAAGATGGTCGAAATTGTCACAGCCTTCCACTACGACATCTCTCATAATCGAATGGTGGTCTTGGGGCATAAAACCCCAGATATTAAATGCGAATCATATCTTTGTGTACTGTGGATACATCGAGCATTTCTATATAAGTATCTATTTATCTAGCCATCTGTGTTTTGGTGCTCTCTTGATTACCTCTTTAACAGGGGTTAGACGAAAATTAGCATGGGGGAGTGAGAGAGTTTGATGATTACGGCTGCCTGGTCATGACATAAGTAATGTGAAAATGCCGTCGTGTACAGTGTCCAACCCTTTCCTCCAGACACGTGTGGCACATACCCGTATGTCGTGGTGTGCGCCACAGGTGTTTGGCATCTGCGGAGGAATGGTGAGAACAGAAATAGGCAATTTAAATGTGAGCGTAAGGAAAAATCGACATCAGCAGCGTTGACTCAACAAATGCAAAGGATATATGTTATGGTCCCAGCCATAGGCGTATCAGCCGGGGGGGCACGAGCCCCCTCGGCTGATACGGCCGGCAAGGGGGCGCGAGAAAAGTTGGGGGGGCTGAGCCCCCCCACTTTCGGCAGTGTTCACTTTTGGTGGCACACTGGGGAAACTAACAAGTAAGGCGTAGTTTTCCATCGCAACAGTAATCACTCAATTATATTCTTATGGTAGAATGAAGAATGAAGTTGTTACGAGGCTATGTTATGACATAGTGAAATTTTGCCAGCATTGCTCTTGCGGCAATTTTCCTCACAGTAGGTTCATATATATATATATATATATATATATATATATATATATATATATATATATATATACATACATACATACATACACACACCCTGGCTGACGAGTGAAGTAGCTTTGCCCCCCCCCCCCCCCCCACTCACGAAAGAGTTGGTATGCCACTGTTCCCAGCAGGAATCGAACCCAAGCATTCTGCGTGGCAATCCTGTATTCTACCACAGAGCCATGGCAGGTCTTGGAACTCCTCTGGAAAAAGAGCCTAAGCGGGCGTGTAAGATTAGTGAAACGTCAATTATGGTTGCAGTGCAGCCCATCTAATTTTATAAACGACGTATAAAATGTTATAAACAGTCCCGTCGGGGTAGCGTCAGTTGTACTTATCCACTGAAGTTGGTCAGCATGTGAATTGCATAAAGATGGAGCTTACATTCTATTGCAATCAATAATGTGATGCTGCACAAGAGGATTGGAAAAGTCTCAGTTGCCAGATGCTACTGAGCTAACAAGCAAATAAACGTCACAAAAGGAACCCAAAAAAAGCGGCGAGACTTTTGCAAATTTGCCCACAAAAATGGAGCATTTATTGAATTGCCCTAATCTTGAAATTTTCTTTAATTACTCAGAATGTCACTCACATGCGAAGGGGAATTGAAAAAATCTGTTAATTATTTTATTCAATCAAAATATGCACAACTCTGAATGAGATCACTAATTTACTTTTTAATAATAATTGTACATAGTGTAATTCACTCCATTTGGTTGAATGCTAGTTTGCATAATTAACGTTACTTGTTGATTCCTCCAATTTATGTTGGACTTCAACAACCAACTACTCAAAGTCAACAACAAAAGCACTATTACGTTGTGACCATCACTAAAATAACTGTATTTGCTGGGAAAATTCAACTAAGCTGACAAAATACGACAAGCAGCTGGGAAATTCTATAAGTGACTCGGAAAAGAAAGAAGCCCCAATTCGCTTATTATATGTTGAACTTTCAAATCTGGGAAGGGTTCTTTGTTATGCTTGAAGGCTTAGAAAGGTATATACATTAGGTGCATTTCTTAAGCTCATTGCATTCACTCATTATTACACTTATTACTTGTTTGCAAGGCTCAGCTGGGAGTGGTTTCAGAGAAATACAGATGGTGTGCATATGAGTGGTGTTTCCAAAGTTTGTATGCTTTCCTTTGCAGGCTGCTGATATTTTAGCAGTTAGACAAAAAAGGAGAATATATGACATCACGAATGTTTTGGAAGGAATTGGGCTGATCGAAAAGAAGTCCAAGAACAGCATTCAGTGGAAGTAAGCTACTGTTATATTATTTATTACTGTTGTATTTCTCTATATTGAGTGTACACAAGTTGCATAACTTTAATGCCATAAGCAGGATGTGCATGGTAATGATTTAATACCTTCTTGTTGCAAACACAGTTACTACAGGAATATATAAAGTCATCAATTAATCCTACCAGCTATGTTATAAGTAACAAATGGTTGTTTCATAAAATCCAAACACTTGCTGGCCTAGACATTTCCTTTTCATTTCCTTTTTATGAATGTCACTGTCTCAGAGCAGTCAAAGTGGCTAGAGTAGGTCTAAAGCCTTCCTCTCTCAGTCCTTGCCTTGGAACGGTGGTAACTGTCTTCCAAAAACTTCACCACCATTTTATATATGACAGTATATTTGCATCAAAAGTCTCGAAGAAAACCTTGCATTTTATAGAGGATGAGAATTACAAAATAAGCAATTTGCTGGTTATTGTATTATGTTTTCAGCTGCAGTGTCATTGGTCATGAACGCTGCTGGATATTTTCCCCTAGTTCTGTAGAATAGGTTTTGGATGGGTGTAGTATTAGTGGAAGTAGGAGCAATATAAATGTGAGACCATGGTGCAATAATGTGATACGCCAACATAAGGTCAGAGACTCTCTCACATTGCTGCAGCTTGTGGCCACAAATTCCTTACCTTCTTTTTTACTTACAGAACTTTGGGCCAGCGTGCAAAGGGGGTAGTGATTAGGCTTTTTTGAGTTCGTGCCACTGAAATGGATCACTGGGTTTATCAAAATCATTCAGTTGCAAGCTTAGTACTACCAGCTAAGTAACCTTAACAGTGTACGTCCCACAGCTTGCGTATATTGCCACATCAGCCCATGGTGTATGCTTGAATACATAACACTTGGAATGCACGGGGAAAGCAAAATTTACAGCTGATGGTAAAGCAGTTAACTTTAAAGAAGTACTGACACAAAATTTCGTGGTCGAGACAGCCTGTGGGATTCATGCCTGAGAACATACGTATATTATCTATGTATGTTCATCTACGTATGTATATCATCTACGAACATACGTATGGCGCTACGCTATACATACGTAACGTAGCGCCACCTTCATCATGAGGGCAGTCATAGGATGCCAGGATGTGTCGTCTGCTAGTACATCGCATTTCCTGCGCTTTCGCCACCACACGTTTTTGTTGTGTGCACCGCATTGTGTGCTCCTGCTTGTTATGATTCTCAATTCTTAAAAGATGGAGTATGACCTGATAAAGCTCAGAATAACAGAGCGCTAAGCTAGTGGTTATATATTTATTCTTAAAGACAGAGCGCGCAAACACAAACACAAGATGGAAGTCACCTGTTGTGGATAGGCATTAGTGATGTGCTCACTTTCTTCTTGTGTGTGCGTTTACATGCCCTGTCTTTTAAAATGTCTTACCTGATCATTCGAATAAGCAGACCACGAACGAGCCTGTGCTCCCGGTGGCACCACATGTAGCACTCTACAATCCCGGTGCAGCTGATGCTGTAGAGGATGATGCAAGTGATGTCGTAAAAGCTAAGCTGCTAATACGTTATTGAATACTTTCCCCATCAGAATTCTCTGATTTTGTGTCACATGAGTGAACCTGCTTAATGAGGGAAACGTACCACAGAACAGTAATACCACCGCACATGAGGTGCAAATGCGCAATTGTCAACGAACTTGTGGAGATGGTGAGTGGAGTGCTTAGAAGTGCTCGTGGGGTCAGCAATACGAAGGGCCCATTTGCTTGCCCTCCACTGCTCATTTTAGTTGTGCTCCAATATGATTGACGGTCATCTGCGCTTCTTTTTTTTTAATGTATAATACTACAGCTCAATTTACTTTTGCCCTTGGCTTACATGTTTCGGCACCGTATCAGTGTTAGTTTTCAGCGCCTTTGATGAGATGGTAAATGTGACGAAATGTTTGTTTCTTTAGGACTTCACTGTGAAAGATATTTGAGATGGGGGTGCTCTTCTTTTTACTTATTTTGATAATTTACAGTGAGCCTGTCTTTTTTCATTATCAGGAAATTTGTCGGCAAACGCACGCAATGAGTTTCCGAAAGCATTCGTGAGCATAAATCAGATGTTACTGAATATTTCAGCTGCGGCAGGGCACATGAAATCTTTGTCATGAAATTACTTTCTGCTGACCCGCGAGTTAGCGTTGGCGTCTTTTCCCCATTTTCAGCTTTATCAGCCAAGTGTAACACATTTCTCTGCATTTCGGGCAATGAGGAAAACGTACAGGGGCATCTGTTGGATACGTCTAGCACTGAGACATCTAATAGTGCACCAACAAGCTAAAGCTGCTTGCAGTCCGCTGCACTGGTGTGGCAGTTACAGTACTCAGCTGCTGTCATCGCGGGTTCGATCCCTGCTGCAGCAGTAACATTTCGTTTGGAGGCGAAATTTTAGAGGCTTGTGTATTGTGTGATTGATGCCAGTGGACGTTAAAGAACACCAGATGGTCAATGTTTCCGAAGCCCTCCATACGGCGTCCCTCATCATCATATCATGGTTTTTGGTCATAAAGCTTCAGATATTTTATAACAGTAGACTCCATTTCAGATGAACTTGAAGGAACCACGATCGTCTGTTCGTCTTATGAGGAGTTCGTCTTAACAAAGGTGCACCCAAAAACCAAATGCTAACATGCCAAGTACACCCAAATATGTTGCTTGAAAACACTGAATGAAGTTTACTTATAATGGGAAGGAAAGGAACAAGGCGAAACAAGCTTGATGAAAAGATGAACAAGCTTGATGAAAACTATGCTTTCAAGTAGACTAATCTAACAAGCTCACCATTTTGCAAGTTCCAAATAAACTTGCTCATGAATAAATTTCTACCACATTTTAACAATAAAATAGTAGCATAACCCTATTTTGACAGCCAGAAAAAGATAAAGAGGGAGAGACAAACACAATTTTTCTTCAAAGAAGGGAAAATTTGTTCTTCTGGTGTTTTACTGGCTTTGCTATCACTTTTAGATATGCCTTCATTGCATACCACTTCCTTGAAAAAGCCAATGTACGCCAAGGTGCTTATGAAAATCTGCAAGCTTTTTTTTTGAAGTTCGGATATTTTCTCAGTTTCAGCCTACAGTAACTTTTCCTGAAGAACATGCAGCTGAAGATCTCCATTTATGCTACTCATGATCACAAGCCTAGGGCACGCAAAAACGACATAATGTAGCTATATTTAGCGGGCAAAATGATGTTCGTTTGTCGTGCAGTTTCATGATGAATATGGCGCAGCACAATTTACTGCATTTCAATCTGAACAGTTACAGCGTGCACAGGCCCCATGCACAGCAACGCAAACTGACCACACCATGTGCTCAGGCACCCTTGTGTGACAGAGATGACAATGCATCTGACTCTTCTGATGGGAGAGCTAGTGCCGCATATATGGTTTTCGTTTCATCGTATTATAATGTACAGGGAATCTTTGTACCCATCTTCACTTTCATTTGGTTTTTCTTCGCCCCCCTTCCCTTGCATTTTCCCGTCTAGCCAAGCTCTTGTACTTCTGTTGGATACTGAAGAAAGTGAGGAAAATACTTAAGGACAAACGCTTTTGTTTTTGCTTTCTTTCCTGATGAAGCCAGCCCTTTCTCCACCTACAGGCTAGGGGGGAGGGAGATACCAGTTTTATGCTCTGACCTTTCTTTTCCACTTATCTCGCTTTCTCCCTCCACATCTCAATTTGCTTTCAATGTGCTTTGTGTATTTGCACTAGGAAGGTTTTTTTTTATTTTGCTTTCTCTTGTTCGCTTGAATGCCCTCATCAAGACTACAATGTTCGTTGGGCAGAATCCTCGTCTTAGTTGGTCGCTGCAAGAGTTCGCCTTAACTGAAGAGGCGTGTTACGCGGTTAATCTTAAGCAGACTTTTTTGCATTGAGTGTATGGGAAACCAAACAAACACTTCTGTGTTGTTCGTCTTGAGCAAGAGTTCGTCTTAACAGGAGTCTACTGTGTTTTCAAAAGCTGCTTGCAGTCTGTCTAGCACGGCAGTAATATCTCCAACAGGCCAAATGAAGTGTTCTCCTCCTGACAAATAAATGCCGCTTACCGTGATCACACCCGAATGTCGCAATCCACAAAAACTACGCAGTAAGGTGAGCAGGAGCATCCCATCTGCTACGTCAAAACGACTGCTCCACTGGAGGCCCTCGTGACCGATAGCTTCGAAGGTACTTTAAAAATTAGTTCTGAAGTTTGTATGAATGATCACCTCCCTCATGCTATCGAAAACCTCAAAGGTGACACTTGGTGACCCCCTACCGCCCTCATGTGACCACGCTGCAACAAGTTATGTTGATGTCATAGCCACTATTTTTCTTTTGCAGCATTCGCACTAGCAGACAATTACTCGGCAGCTGCCCACGAGTACGTGGCCGTGGCACACACGTTGAAAGTTTTGTGTTTGGCGACACTGGTGTCCCGTTTTCTATTCAAAAGGTCTTCTTGATGTGCACTGTGCAGAAGTGTGTCACAGTTCTGTGTACTGACGGGATTGAAAGTTGCACATGCTAGGGGGTGATCATCCGGCGCCTTGTCGTTGTTGGAGCTTTCTCAAACCGAGACGGAAACTGGTAGGTAATTATGAGTCTGTAATTGCTTATCAGTACCATGCTACAGCTGACGATGCGCTGTTTTATGACTAGCAGGCCTCTAGCAACACATGACATAAAAAAAAGTGAGGTCTAAATTTTTGTGTTGGTACCCCTTTGAAGTGGCGATGCAGTAGTTTTTTACCATCGTCAGAAAATGCTGCCAATTCGTAGTCAAGGCTTCTGAGGACATGTGAACTAAACCAAGCAGCATGCGGCCTGGAATGCGTAATTCTTAAAAGGACGATTTTGTAAAAATGTATTCGGCGGGTAAATCAAGTCCTGAGGGTCGTTTACAGACCGACTTGTGCCTTCTGTGTAAACTGTGTAATTTATTACAACGCTTTAAAGGGACACTAAAGTCAAATAACAATATACGTCAGAGTGAAAGTGCAACGTATGACAACATCTAAAATGACAATATTACCAACAACAGTGCCCTATTTACCGAGAAATTAAAGTAAATGCACAAGAACACAAGCACTTCAGTAGGACATTTTCAAAATGATCCCGATGACATCAGACGGACTGCCTACAATTAATCACTAATAATCGATCTAACTGCACTAAATAAAGAGCGTTTCGTGCATTAGGAGATGCAATAAAATGCCGCTTGTTCGTTTCTGCTTGATTCATGGAAAAAAGAATCGCCGGACGTTACTATGGGGAATTGCGCGGGTGGTTCTAAAATTCAATTTTCACCTGGTTACACGGGACAGGTGGTGCCATCTAACGGGGCACAGTTGAAACAAAAGTGTCTGCAATCTCGGAGCCAATGGCGGGAAATTTATCAATGGTCATTGTTGCTGCTGTGACTCCCGCTGCTTTCAGTCTTCTGCTACTAGCGCAGCAAAGCTGGGCTACGTTGTGCATGGCAAGTGACGTGAGACGGTCCGGTCGATCCGCTTCTTGAGGCGGGTAATTTGAAGTGGGCTAACTCGATGCGGAGCACTAAAACGGGATATCGCTTCAAAATAGGCTCTTGCTTGGCACAAAAGTAACACTATGAGGTTTGTGGACCGCCATTTCAACAATCAACATTGACTTAATAGATGATTTCAGCGTCCCTTTAAAGCTGCAAATCACTGCAGATGGCTGTGATTGAGCCAAATTGTTTTAGACCGCCCGTTCACGGATAGACATGCTCTGGCAATGTGACGTCACCCAGGCTTCTGATCTGATTGGCTGTCGAATGCGCCTAGGTAAGATCGGTCGGTAGGGTGGCGGCACCTGTCAGAGCAAATGTCAGTCACTTTGTGATCTTTGTCTCTGTTGCCAGACGGTGTGCGTGCTGCTGGGCGTGCTGAGTGATAGCCTCCAAGATTGCGCGCAACCTGTCGGTGTGCAATCTTGGAGGTCATGGCTTGGTGAAGCTCAAATCGTCGAGTGCGCTCATGAAAGCCCTGTGATTGCCAGGGATGCCAGCGTGTCTCATGAGTTGAGAAGGCACGGCAGGGGTGAGAAGGAAGGCATGATATAATTGTTCATAGCGGCCTTGGTAAATGGCGTGTCAGTAAATTTGTGGTGCGAATAGTTTGTTGATGCTGTAGCGTAAATGCTGACAAAACTTTAAAGGAGTATTGACACAATTTTGAGGTGCGGCGAAACGAACGT
Organism: Rhipicephalus microplus; assembly: GCF_043290135.1. Taxonomy (NCBI): domain Eukaryota; kingdom Metazoa; phylum Arthropoda; class Arachnida; order Ixodida; family Ixodidae; genus Rhipicephalus; species Rhipicephalus microplus. Next base: position 106,956,923 of record NC_134710.1, on the reverse strand, counting down.
TTTTCGTTTCTTTGGAATGTAGTGTTGACGTTCTCCCCACACCTGAACGGGGAAACACGTAGAAAACATTTTAATCTAATTTTGAAGTTTTCATCTCTCGGTTCCTGCAAGGCAGCTCCACTGTCAGGCACAGCGCTTGACGTTTCAAGTCAGGTGCACAGGAAACTGTGACGTCATGTAAATGCGTACGCGCTGGGGTAATGACAAAAATAAAATGGCAGAAAGCGCGACCGGCGCACCTTCTCAACTTCCTGTCTAGCGGTGCGCCACCGATCGGCGTCGTTCATAGTTGTGCTGTAGGCTGTCCATTTTGCTGCGACGCTTTGTGGTCACATCGACAGTGATAGAGCGCTGAGACACCTCTGTTGTATGCGAAAAGATGCGAGTGGGATTTCATTGTTTTTCCAATCACCGCATCCCTGTCTCACGATGCCACCCACTCCTTGTGCCGTCAAAGGCTGTGATTCCAAGACCAGGGGCAACATTAGTATGCACAGTTTTCCGAACGACCCAGCAGTGAGACACGTGTGGGTAGATTTTGTGCGTTGTGATCGCAGCTGCGACTGGACGCCAGCCAAGCGAAGCCGGATTTGCTCGCTGTATTTCAGCGCCGACTGCTACCGGATCGAGAACCATCGGTACCTTCTTGAGTTCAGCATCGCGCTGCCAAAGAAGTGATATCTGGAGTCAGAAGCTGGGCTCACGCTCTACGCTGCTTCAGCACAACATCGCGATGCAAATCAAGCATCAGAGCCCACACGCAAACGTCTGTTTCAGGCAGACGATAGAGCTGCATTGGTACGTCGCAATTTTTTGCGAATGTCTCAGTCCCCACGTCACTGAGGCATACGTCAGCCTGACTTGTCGCTGTGAAGCCGCTCCTTCGAAATCGAAAGTGTGTTTAGAAAAGGTGATATTAAAAGTATTTTCAATGCATTTCGAGACATCAAAATACTCTTTCCTGGGTCCTCGGTACCAGTGCTTTTATTTACAGCAGAAATCAGAAAATTTTCAATTTTCGTGTCAGTACTCCTTTAAAGAACCGTTTTAGGGAACCTTTAAAGGGACACTAAAGGCAAATAACAATTTATGTCTGAGTGAAAGCTCAATTTATAATGTCTGAAACTACAATATTGTCAACAGCAGAACCCTACTTACCGAGAAATTAAGCTAAATGTATCGCATGACTGCCGCCACGAGTGGGACATTTTGAAAATGATCCCGATGACGTGAGAGCGTCCGACTACAATGAATCACTGGTAATCAAACTAGCTGCTATAAAAAAAATTAATTTTCTGTAAAAGACGTAACAAAGTGGTGCTTGTCCATATTTGTTTGATATATATAAAAAAAAATCGCCTGGCATTACTGTGGGGAATGATGCAAATGGTTCAAATGTTCCATTTTTGCCTGATTAGGCTGGATAGGTAGTGCCACTTAGCGGGGCCTAGTTAAACGAAGCAAGCAGAACATTGTTCAGTGACCGTCGTCGTTCTTGCTGCTGTGGCTCCCACTACTTTGCTGCTGCTAGTGTCAGTGGCCGTGCACTAAAGGCAGGCAATGTTGGGCCTAGCAACAGTGACGTCAAAAAGACACTTTCAGGAGGGTGATTTGAAGTGCGATAAAGCTATGCAAACTGCCTCGCTGCGGTGGTCTTTTGTCTAAGGTACTCGACTGCTGACCTGTCGGTCGCGGTATCGAATCCCAGCTGCGGTGGTTGCATTTTTGATGGAGGCAAAAATGCTGTAAGCCCGTGTACTCAGATTTGGCTGCATGTTGAAGAACCCCAGGTGGTCTAAATTCCTGGAGCCCTCCATTACGGCATATCAAATAATCATATGGTTGTTTTGGGGCGTTAAACACCACGTATCAATCATCATCAAGCTATGCCAACCACTAAAACAGGACTTTATTTCAAAATAAGCACTTCCTTGACACAAAAGTACCATTACAAGGTTTCTGGACCACTATTTCAACAATCAATATGGACTTAATATTTGCCTTTTTAAAGTAAGCTAAAAGTTGTTCCCTTCCCTCTCGACAAATGATGCCATAAACCAGAAGTCCATGGTCATTGGCCGATTTTAGCATCGTAAACCGCATAGTTACAAGGGCCAACCATGTGGTGGTAACACGTGTCTATGTTTGCGCTTGCAATTACACGCAAAGTAATCTGTGCTTTCTAAGAAAATAAAATAAAAAATTTCTCGAGGTCGTTACACACGCTGACAAAGGGGTATATCATCTTGTCTTGTCAACCCCTCTGCATAGCTTTCAGTGTGCTTGCTGGTACGGAAGAAGATAGAGAGAGTGTTGAATCATATGACAAGTCCCTCTAACTCCACTTATGTTTCATGGATCCCAAAAATTTGGCAGCAGTCAATTGATAAGACAATAAGTTTTTTAACGAAGTCAATGATTATTTGGGAAAGTGTTGCAGGGCCCCTTTAAAGATTCTGCTTTCAATCCAAAAATGCAATCTCTTTGTCACAAAGAATGGAAGTTAAACTTACCTAAAGATAACCACTCTGTCAAAATTAAAAAAAAAAAGAAAAGCTCTGCCACTTCATGAGTTATGGGGTGTCATGCTTGTTGTAAACTCTGTGTCCTAAGATATAAAAACATGCACAGTCATGGTAATTGGTCTGGACATGAGTACACTGTACTCTTTGATGTTAACACAACATGGTTTTACTTTTTACATTTCACCAAAAAAAAAAAAAGGCATTTAATTCGCAATCCCGTGCGGTGCCAGACCAAAATTGCCTAATCTTACATGCGTTGAATTTTACTATACCCGGTGCCATCCTGTCGCACAGACTGCTAATTTCTGCTGAGAAGACAACTTCTAGGGCTTCTTTTGAAAAATGTTTGCTTAAAACTATCAGGAATGTGAGAATGAGAGAGAGAAACCTCTTTTACCAGAAGGTGCTAGAAGGTGGCTATGGACATAGGCACACACCCACATGCACATTTGAAGTGTCTCCCAGCCATCGGACATGTGGGCACCTGTTCAGGTGTTAAAAATTTTATCAGATCTTTTTAGCAGCTTGAAAAAAAAAAACAACTGAAACTGATTTTTTGGAAGTAGTTGTAATAACTGATGGTGTAGTAAATGTAATAATTAAAGCATTTGATAATTTTTTGTTGCAAATTAAGATATGTTAAATATGACGTTTGATCAACCTGCTCGTAATAAAATAAATTTTGTTTCATCCACGTAAGATGAATTTCATTAATAAAAATTTGGTGCTTCATAGCTGAGGTACCCTGCTATAATCTCGTGTTAATCCTTCTGACTGAGGAACTTGGTTCACTGTAAGGTGTTGCCACAGTGGTTATGGTGCTTGGCTGCTGACCCGCAAGTTGCAGGATCGGATCCCAGTTGTGGAGGTTGCATTTTGATGGAGGCGAAACTGCTTGAGGCCCTTGTGCTTAGATTAAGGTGCACGCTAAAGAAACCCAGGTGGTCAAAATTTCCGGAGCCCTCCACTACGGCGTCTCTCATAATCATATGGTGGTTTTGGGACGTTGAACCCCACATATCAATCAATCAAAATTTCCATAGCCCTCCACTACAGTGTCTGGCAGTCTCATAATCATATTGTGGTTTTGGGACGTTGAAGACCAACAATTATTGTAACGTGTTGCCATACAATGTCTGCTGAGATGTTGACTGCCTATTGGATGTATGAGCATATCACTGCATCACGTGCCATTTTACAGCAGGTGACTATAGCTGTTGTTTATACATAAAGTGGTTGGCAAGTTCAGGTGTGACAATTGGGGTGCAGACTCCATGTAGGATTTGAAAGGAAACATTTGGCATCATAATTTCAACCTGTCGTCAGTGTACATGCTTTCAGACTGAATTTATAAACAGTATCAAATTAGGTCAGAGTGATTGAAACTTCTAGATTGTTGTGCGTACAGTGCATACAGGGCTACAGTAACTAGTGCCCTGACTGTTTTTATATCTTATAAGGGTATTTGCTTGTGTGAGTTTGTAGCTATTCATTGCTACATTATTGTGTTAAGTGTTCGTGTAGTTCTTCGTCTCTTAAGGCTTAGTCGTTTGAGCGGTGTGCAATAACGTAGCAATGCTTTTATATGGCACAATTTCAATACATTTTTCATATTGCATTGAGAACAGAGGTTAACAGGATGATTTTTTTTTTTCCTGGCAGGGGTGCGGGACCAGGATGCAATACTTTAGAATTGAGTGAAAGGCAGGGAGTGCTCCAGGGTGAACTGGAAGAACTTGAGCGAGTCGAGGCAACTCTTGATGAGCACAAGGTCTGGGCTCAGCAGAGCCTGCTTAATATCACCGAGGATGCCTTAAATGCAGCTCATGCCCACATCACCACACGGGAATTGCGAAGTTGCTTTCCAGAGTCAACATTGCTCAGCCTGCGTGCACCACGTGACACATTCATTCGTGTGCCTGACTTGAGACAGGTGTGTGAGTTTGATAGGAGTGTCTCATTTGCATGAAAACTGATGTCTCGCATGAGGAAATGATTTGCTGCTAGATTGAGAACTAGTATGTAAGAACGTGATAGCATTTGGCTGTGGTGTGCTGGTGGTTAAGCAGACAGTTTTCAAATGCTTGTAGAGATTACGCCCTTCCGAAAAGCTGTGCCCACGTGACTTGCAGGGGTCATAGTTTTTAATGTCACCTACTACACCGTGACTAAGATTCCTCTTTGCAAAGTAACATTGTTGCATAGGTTTCACAGATTTCCCACACATGTTGATCAGAGAAAATTTATCTATACACTAAACGATGCAATTTGCACTTTCAAGACTAAAGTAGAATATTACTTCAAATTATCTTAATGCATTAGCTGACACATCGATTTTAGCTGCAAGATTAAATAATATGGGGAGATTAGGTGAGAAGGGCATGGTGTGTTCCGAAATACCGGGAAGTGTTTTAGGTGTAGAGAAAAAGATAGCTAATGCAATATGCCCGCAGTGTTTGGTCTCGCAGCCACTGTGTGGATTGTGATTCCTGTAAGGGGTATTTTCTTAGTACGAGGTTCAAGTAGCCAGTCCGTGCATTTGTTTATGCGGTAATACCGTGCGAGCACTGTTTTCAATTATCACGATGTAACAATGAGCTCTTCTCCATCCCATCTGGCCAATTTTTATTCTGTGTTTTTTTTTTCCCACTCCATGATGCCAGAGATATAGTATCACTGACCCAGGCTCTTGCAGTCTTAATGTTGCAGCTAATTAATGGATTAACTGGGCAGGTTCACTTGTGTTGGGCTGTATCTATACCTACATAGTTGAAATTTCTATATTATTTTTGGCACTTGGTATACCCTCATTGTTACAAATAGTCTATTCTATTTGTATTTAGATATGATAGGCATTCATCTGTGTTTGTGCGTAGTCAATTTGCTAGAAGGTGTAAGGCTTTTGGTGAGTTGCTTCTCAGAAACTTTATTTTGTGGATTGGGTAGAACTATAATCTTGAAAGACATCGTCGAGCTGTTGTGCAAATAATACACGAGGTCTTGTTTATGGCTTGCACTGCAGTTTGACTCCTATCTTTCCACCAACTAGCCCAAGCATTCAGCATTGATGTAGTTTCAGAAGAGCTGGATCTGCAGTCATACAGCACATATTTCAATATCTGCAGTTAGTAATCTACATGTTCATTGATGAAAAGATTATTGCAGGCTTGACTCAAAGATTACACCCTAGAAATAAAAGGAAGCAATGAATTTCTAGTGTTACTTTAATATGAAAATGCTGAACCGTAGTCATTTAGTAATAGTTATCTAGTTGATGGAGAAAGTTGCAAGAAAATTACTGACATGTCATCATCATGTGATGCTCTATAATAGTAGCAGCTATGAGATGAAAGAACAGTGCATCACCAGATGCATGTAGACTAACTGTATACTAAATTCATCTGGAACTTGTAGGGTAAAAATGCAACTGTTATGTCATGCCGTTTGTTATACACGACTGAAGTTGTTTGGAGAACTTGTGAAGCTAATTTTGTTGATCCTTACAGTACCTTAAAGAATTGCTGCAGGTTTCCACTTAATGGTGCATTTTCAGAGAAAACTTTTTTGTGCAGGCTACCGAAAAAAACTACTGGGTTTATGCAAAGTCTGAACAGGGCCCCATCAATGTTCTACTTATAGACAAGGATCCCGAACAAACTGCACTACCTGTAAGTTTGGTCTCTTATTAGCATTGGATTGCTGTAATTTGCTATGGATGAGCTGTGTTTTTTGCTGTTTGTTTATTGTTTGTGTTTTTGTATATATACATATAAATAGGGTATTTGTTATATATCACAACTTTAAACAGTTGCATTCACACTCAGTGGCACAGGAGCAGGCTTTAAGCAGTATGTGGCAGTTCTAGTATTTATGCTGCCACATCAGTAATATATAAAACACAGCAGTCTTCGTACACTAATGCCATAGCACAATTTTTTTCAGCTGTCAAATATTTTTCTAGCCGTATTCTGCTTTTATAAGAGTGCACAAACTCGTTAAGAAGTGCTCATTATATGCTTCAGTTTTACTATCCACAACTTTAGTAATCTTTAATCTGTGATGAAACAGTATGGGTTGTTCTCAGTTTTCTATATCATAACTTACCTGCCACCTTGCAGGGTTCTGCAGAATTGCGAGGATAAAGTCAGTACATTATGATGAGCTTAGATAAACCAGATTATTTTCTATGTCAAACACTCAAGGCTGACTGACAGATACACATTTAAAGGGATGGTGCCATCAAATTTCAAGGCTATTAGTAGTGTGTTTCCTCTGTACGCAAGGACACTGCGCGAATCATCAAAGCAAATGTTTAGCATACATTTGCTATAGGAAGGGTAGCGAATGTTGTAGTGATGTTACACCAGACCTCCGCCACCTCTGTAATTAATGTGCATATCCGCAAAATCACCGGTTTCTAAATCACTCGCGGCTACTGCAGTTAGCCATGGCAACTGTCGGCGCATTTGTTTTGCTGGTGCTTGTGTAGCACGTGTGTGCGAGAGCAGATGATACTCAGCACAATGTGCGTCATGGCTTTGTGTGGTCACGTGACCTAGTCACTTACACAGCTTTGTCACTGCCCAACTTGGCACCTAGAAACTGAAACTCAAAGTTGTCCACATAAAAAACTCATATACTCATATATTTAGCGAGAATACATGAATCTTGGTGTGTGTATCATGCTTTTTGGAGCTTTTAGAACTGCCTGCACCAAATAAAGCGCAAGCCACAGTTATGGTGTCACCACCCCTTTAACATAGTCAGTGAACTGGACATTGCACATTTCAAATTAGGGGGATTCATTGCTAGTGGCTGAAAGTTGTCTTAACACTGTGCAAACAGAATTCAGGGTACTGCCTTGTGTAGTACACTGAATTACTGCCTTGTGCCTACTGCATATAATTTGGTTCTCAGTAACCTTCCTTGATTCTTCTAACACGACACGTCTAGTAGTATGTTTACATTTTTACATTGTAGTTTTAGTATATCCAATTAACTGCCATATCGAACTGTTTTCAGCCACACAAATCAATTATAATCTGATTTGACTACCTTAAGGTGGTATGGCAGGGGAAACCCCCTCAAAAGTTGAATTTGCAGTTTTTACACCGAAAAATTTACTGCACTCTGGGGAACAAACCTCTAGAAGCCTGACGTCGAGCAGCCGCTCCACGGGGTTTTCATGTCGCGTCAAAGTGCGGCGCGCCCTCAGGCGTAAACAGTATGCGCACATAAAACTTCGTTTTTTTCTAATGGTGTTTTTTATAATTTTTTAAAACATGAATGTACCTTTTTAGAAAAATTATTGCATTGGTTTTTATGAAACTTTGCATACATAGGGTGCAACAAGCTCAAAACAATCTGAATTAAATTGCTGATTTTTTAAGAAGTGAAGCTGTTAAAATATCAAACAGCAATACGTACCCTCTGTGGCTTTGTGCATGCAGTAATTTTATTTTTTTTTCACAGAAACTTTATAAAAGATATCCTATTTTTTTAGTCCAGATATAACCTATGAGTCTCCACAATAACATGACTGAATATCATTACATTCTTTTTGGTGGTTGCAGGGAAGAGGTACAATAAATAAGTGAAGTGGTTGCAGAGAAAAGGTACATCAAATAAGCAAATAAGTGCTTGGCTGGACTTCTTATAGTTAAGCACTAGCGATTCGTCCATCCACCCCTTGTCCTCGCATCCGACGACATTTTTTCGGAACTTCTCCCCCTCCGGCAGCATCTTTCGTTTGAATACCACATAAGGTGGTAGCTTGCGACCGTCTGCAGTGCAGAAGAACATTACAGTCACCAACGTTTTTTCGTTCCCAGTCGATCACAGGATAGCTTGCCTGGAGTTTTTCTGTTGCACCGTCAGCGCCAAGGGCATATCCAGGTAGTCCGCTGTTTGATCCCCGTTGCTGATCTGGCTCAGCTAAAAGGGGACAGCCTTTCGCAATGCAATTGCATACTTTTGAAGTTTCACTAGTTCTTTTTCGTAGCTCTTTGGTAGCTTCTGCGAGATCGACGTACGCCTACATAGGGATAACCCAGCGCGCCGCATAAAGAGATACACTCAATGCTTGCTCGCTTTGAAATCCACCGGCTTAGTGCATTGTCTCGGGCGATCTCTCTTGCCATCGCTAGTAGCAGCTCGATGTTTACAGCGAGATGTGGAGCTCGCTGCTCCCGCACAAAGTCTGCGAGTTCTTGTTCCACCTCAGGAAACACTCCATTTTTTGGTCAACGGAAACTTTTTCACTGGCCGCTGCAAGCAAAAAGGGCGTCCTTCTGCTTCCGCAAAGTGTGAATACTCTGCTCGTTGACTCCGCGAACTGCTGTTCCGCAGCACAGTTGCCAATGGTTTCGGCAGCAGCGATAACTTTCCTTTTAAGAGCAGCCGAGTACTGCCTGCGCAGCACTGACATGGTATAAAATCACAGGAGCAAAATCGTGGCCGTCGTTGTGGGCGCTGTTACGAGTTAGCTGGTGTTCCTTGCACAGACACTGAGCGCGTCATTCACAGACACCGGGAGGCGCCCGTCAAAGATGCTATGCACGTCCAACAGCGGGGCTATGTCCCCCTCCTCGGGCATCTCGACAGTTATAAAAAGCCGGGGCATCTGGCTTCAGCTGCTTCGTCATCCACGTTTTGTACATACATTGTAAATATAAACATTTTGTTTCCTCTGGCTGCCATTTGCCTTGCCAATGCCTTTATGCTCCCTGCCCGGCGTTGGCCCTTGCGACATGCTACCCAAGAGACTGTAGGGCCTCTTCGTAACAGCGCCAAGTGGAAGCAAAGGCCACTGACTACTGTTGCATGCGTGGGTCTGTAAGACTAACGCCTGCTACCGCCTCTAACACTACCTAGTGCAGAAGCGCGTAAACACCTGATGATGATGTTAATAGCGCCGCGCTATGCTGAAACCAAAACTCAATTTTCAGCGAAAATTCTTGGGACCCGCATATAGTAGGGGGTCGAAATTTCATACCCTAAAATCTAGAAGAAAAAAAAAAAAACGGGCTCTACATGGGCTTTTACAGTATCTTTGACTCTGTAATCAGAAAATCAATAACTGTTGCAATGATGTTCATCACGGGACCGTAATTTGTAGCTGTTTTTTCTTAGTTTCAGATTCCTAATCAAGAAAAAGCTTCTGATTTGGTTGAGATTGCTGCTAAGGACCCTGCTGAGGCCCCCGCTGAAGCCGTCCCCTCTGAGGCCCCTGCTGAAACTCCTGCTAAAGAACCTATTGAAGTTCTCATGGAGGCTCTTACTGCAGCCTCTGCCGAAGCTCCTACTGAAGCCCCTGCCAAAGCTCCTGCCGAAGCTCCTGCCGAAGCTCCTGCCGAAGCCCCTGCCGAAGCCCCTGCTGAAGCTTCTGCTAAAGCCTCTGCTGCAGTTACGACTGCTCCGAAACAGGATGCAGAAAAGCCAGTTCCTATGCAGATTGAAGATATCCAAGGCGAGGAAGTAGTGATGATTGAGTTGGAGCGAACAGAAGCTACCTTTCCAGAGCGACATTCTGCAGGCTACAATTCATCACATACCATGCCAATGACTCGTCGCAAATCTCGCCAGCAGCAGTTGCCTGTCAAACGAAAGCTCAGCAACACTAAAGCCCCGAATGTAAGTTTTCTGTGTTGACAATGCTGTGTGCTGCTTGGGTTTGATACATAGTAGCCGTTGTGATGGCTTGTAACATTTCGTGACTCAGTAGCTTTGATACTGACATGGGCACTTTAAGGTCTTGCCTGCATGAAGATGCTTGGCACACATCTTTTTTTCTTCATGTTTATGCTTAATTCATGTTTGTCAGAAGGTTCTTTGATTCTTATTGATTCTAATGGAGACAAAACCAGCATTTTAAATTGTTAATATACAGTGACAGGAAGTACCCATTTTGTCAGTGCCTCTGTTGCAGGTATCTAGGTATTTTCAACATTTATGTAGTATTTATTTTTTTACATGACCCGTAGGTCGCGGGTTCGATTCCCGGCTGCGGCGGCTACATTTCCGATGGAGGCGGAAATGTTGTAGGCCCGTGTACTCAGATTTGGGTGCACATTAAAAAACCCCAGGTGGTCAAAATTTCCGGAGCCCTTCACTACGGCGTCTCTCATAATCAAATGGTGGTAATGGGACGTTAAACCCCACAAATCAATCAAATCAATCATAATTTTTTACATGGTTGAAGCATCGTACCAGGTTTGCTAAATGATGTGAAACTGGGAAGAATAGGTTAACTGCTATACGTTTTTTTTTTAAATAACAGATTTTTATGATAATTTTATTACAGTCAGGCTCCTGTCATTTTCATTCATGAACTGTATGTTGAGACAGCAATATTTTACCACTGCTAAACCGATGATGAAGCAACTAATTAATGAAACCTTGTTAATTATCTTTTTAGTTATTCACCTGAGAGGTGCTATTAATATTAGAAAGTTGTAGTCTGTCATATTTATGGCATATGCATTTTTTAGAAATCCCAAAGTTGCCGGTAGTTTGAAATATCCATCACCAAATTTCAAGGGCAAAACGGAAACTGATTGCACAAAGCATGCACGAAATGCGTTGGAACACTGGAGCGATCCCTGAGAAGGAAAGGAGGAAATCTGAATGAAGGCGCTCTGAAGAATTCGGTCAAATAAATTGGCAGGAATTCTAAAAAAAATTGATAAGCAGACAGGTTAATGGGTGGTGCTTTTCGATGGGATGCGCAAAAACTTTTGTCTGTCTGCAAGAAATGCGCTGCAGTAAACGTTCATATTGCGTGATTCTTTTGCACTGTTTGAAAGAAAGAGATGAGCAACGTACACAATGCGCAAAAGTAAGGCAATAGGCGGGCACATGCGAGACGATTTGCAGCTTTTCACAAAAACATATGGGCCGCGGCGCATCGTCATTTAAATTCGTCTCTCCCATGGGATATGTAGTTCCAGTCTGATGTAGTACAATTGTCGTGCTTCATGCGAGCCTTCAGCTATCAGTGTTGGTTTTGTTTTTGAAATTCGGTGATAAACTTCTCGTACTATGTGCAACTTTTGTGATTTCTAAAAAATGGATATGCCATAAATTATGACGAACTATAACTTTCTAATACAGTTAAACCCATTTGTAAGAGGCATGCTCTGGGCAGCAGTTCTTGACTCTTATATGAGAAGTCTTTGATAAGCAAGGTACTTGGTAGGCATTTTCTTGTCAACCCATTCTTTACTGTAGACACACTGGTATCTCTTATACTTGTCTCATATCAGTGTCTCTTATAAAGAGGTTCGACTGTATAAACAATGCCATTTGGGACAAATTAAAAAGCTAAATATTAAGTTTGTTAATTAGTCATGTGAACACCATTTTAGCTGTGGAAAAGTATTTCTGCCTCGACATATAGTTCAGGTGCAAGAACGAGAACAACCTGACTGTCATTGAGTTTTTATTTAAAAATCTGTGAAATCGGCACTTAGTTTTTTTCTCTATTTACCCATGTGTGAAATGAAGTTGTCAACCCATCCTTTATTTTTTCTTTGGACCTCAAAAGTATGTTCAAATAATACAGTATTCTAAAAAAAAAACTAATTTCACAATTTCAGTATTAAGCAGAGACAACAGCCATGCCGAAATGTCATGCTGACAGAAGTTCCCGTCACAGCGTTTTTACACCACACAGTAACACAGTTGGGCTCGCTTATGACGAACCTGAGTGTGACGTGGCATCCGTTAGCTGTATCCCGAAGTTCATAGTAAATGAAACACAGCTTTAAAGCAGTTGCAAGTAAAATTACAATTTTTTTTTTTTTTTTTTTTCAAAAAGTTCATAATGCACGTGTTTTGAAGAGCAAAAGTGGTTAGGGTGGTCTTGAGTTTAATGAAAGTGACTGTGTGCTCTTTGCCGAGGTCCTTAGCATATACAAGCTGTCTGAGGCTCTTAATGTAGCCAATTGCTACAGGTACGTTTGTGGGCATTGGCTCTAAAGTTTGGTTATGGTAATCATCAGATTCCTCTAAATCGCTCTTGCCGTGCACTTCATTCACAATGCCCTCATCCGTGCACGGTTCCGCAGTGTCGGCATCCTCATCGGCCGTAATGAAATTATGAACGGATGTCCCACCCTTTGTTGTCGGAGTTGACGCGCTGCCACAGATTTCCGACAGAGTGATCCTGTTCGGAAGCTTCAGGCTCAGCATTGGGTCTGATGTCGACAAAGCCAGCCTCGCAAAAACAGTTTCGCACACATGTAGCAGTCACATCCACCCACGAATCCTTCACCATTTCTACAGATACAGGAACACGCAAAGCGACAAGTTGGCTCCCTGGCGGTCAACTGCTGCAAACAAGCTCTCCACAACGTAGCACCTTAAACCAACGCGGCGCCTTAAAATGCATCGGTTACACCCAAGCCAAGAGGTTGCACTTTCGACGTTGTACTGAGCAGCAGGAAAAGGCGTAGAAGGCTACCATTTCGCCATCGTGATTACACACGCACACCAACCGGAAACAATACGCGCACGCGCAACGTAGAAGTCAGGACGCGTGGAACTGCTCTGGGCCCGTTGCTAGCCAGGGAAAAAACTTATTAGTAATTCGAGCTAGCATGGCTGGCGTTGCGGAGCGGTGGAGAAGGACGAAGGAGTTGGGATAAAAAGACAGCAGACTTGCGAGAGATGGGCAAAGGAGTTGCCATAGAGTTGAAAAAGGGGAGCATATGGCGGGAAGGCGGCTTTGAAAACCTAAGAAGGCATGTCAGGTAGCTTGCTTGAAAGGTCCACGAAACCCACAACTCATGCGTAGGAAAACTTGGGAGAGTGGCCTGCCTGCTCAGAGGTCGAAGAATTGCATTATGGTGCCCGTGGGCTTGCATAGTCTCATCGACTTCATTAGTTCTGATTCTTTCTGTGTAACTGCTGTTTTTACGTATCCGCACGTGTGTGGAGGGCATGCTGAGCGGAATGCGAAATGAGCGAGAACAGGTCCTAAATACGGAACGAATCGCGAAATATAAAAGTTGGGTAGGGTAGCACAAGCACGTTCACTGGAACAATACGACACCTATTTAGACAAGACGCCAATGATTGAGTACGGTCGGCATCCGATGATGTTGGCAGGTTATCTGCTTAGTCCAAGCCAACGACGCCAACTATAGTGTAAGAAGACCAGCAATAAAAAACTGAGGGGGACTAGTCGGTTGACGAGTCTTTGAAGGATCGTTGGCAGTGTGGAAACACTGGCCTCGTCTGGCGATGCGGGCCCGTAGCGGCGGACATCCGCAACATCCGATGATGTTGGCAGGTGATCTGCTTAGTCCAAGCCAACGACGCCAACTATAGTGTAAGAAGACCAGCAATAAAAAACTGAGGGGGACTAGTCGGTTGACGAGTCTTTGAAGGATCGTTGGCAGTGTGGAAACACTGGCCTCGTCTGGCGATGCGGGCCCGTAGCGGCGGAAACAAAGGACAGATTAAGTGCGTAGCAAAAAATAGTCAGGGAGAGCGACAACTAGAGGACTGTGAAGGCAGGGTCGGCATTTAACAATAAGAATCAATGGGCACCTTGCCGATGATGGCTTATTGGTGCTCTTAAGTGGTGTCCTGAGAAGTCGCTGGAGCGCCGGCTCCGTTCACTGTAATCGATGGGCGGCGCTCAGAAACATTCATTGTAAGTGTGATTATGTGCTACTGAAATAATGTATATTTCCACGGTCAGATAGATATTGTTCGTTTTAAGTGGAGCCCTTATATGTGGGCTCGACCTATACCGTTTTTACTCGTGTAATGGACCCACTCACATAATAAGCGCACCAATCATCAAAGTTTGTATTTTTTCCATGTAAATAATGCACCCCAATTAATTTGCTACAGTCCTGCAAACCTTGCAATTGATTTTTTCCGTTTTTGTGTTATGCCAAACCATCCCCTTGGTTCGCTCCCTCTCCCCCTTTGCCCACTGCTGCGTGCAGTTGTTTTGCTTTCGAATCTCGTTGGAGGCTGGCGCTTCAGAAGAACCAATTAAAGGTAGCCCAAGCACTCAAATTCTACAAACCGAACGCGCAGCCACTTCTCAGAGTACTCATAAATGCCCAACGGAATACGCCATAAGAAAATGTGCAGGATTGTCTCCAAGATCAGGATAGTTTCTTGTTTTGAGCCTGTGAAGATCTCTTCGCGTTCACCACTCATGAACATAATTCTTGGGAACATAAAAAAAAATTTGGAGAAAAACAAATGTGATGCAACTGTGGAATCCTGCAGCTTTATTTCAGTGTGCAACATAACTTTCCTTTGATGTGAAGTTTTATGATGAAAGTGGTGTGACTAGCTGCAGTCAACCATTTTTAAAATAAACCTTTGTGAACCCGCAACCAAGTGTGGCCCGTAGTCATTAATGATGTCGCTGACCCTACATCTGACCCCTACGGCAGTTATCAATTCCTTGAATGTCGTTTTTGTTTCATATTTGACTGTAACGCATAGAAAACCTTCAGATCAATTTTATTGGGGAAAGGCAAAGTTTTTATGGCTCTCTTAAATAGTGAAAACGCAAGATGTAATAGAAGACATCTCACCCTCGTTGAAGGATGATCTTGTTGCTTGTACTGATTATAATAATTATCATGCACCATTGATAAATATATTTAAATGTATAAGCATGCCATGGGTGCTCTTTCTCTTTTTTCATTTTCAATTCATTTTGTAAACTTGTTCATTTTTATGTTGTTCGATTTAAAGTAAGGATACTTTCAGAGGTGCAACAGCTGTGCCAATCGCACCAATTTGATGCAATTCCTCATAGTTGCTCTGGGCTGCATCAAAACCACAAAATTTGTTGAAATTGTGCCATGCTGCGCCAAAATGTCTGACAGGCCTCAAAATTTTCTCAGGTGCGCTAATTTCAACGAGAAATGGAGGCCACATTGGCCACCTGCAGTTTGCTTTATTAATCACTCCAATGCAGGTGTGCAGACCCTAACCTTAAACTACGATGTAAGGTATATACTAATTAGGTGAAGACCGTCACATGATCGACCATATAAGGTAACGCCGCAACCCATCGATCTGCTGACCGCAGCGGATACCTATTGGCAAGACGACACAAGTTCTGAACAAAAATTGTTGCTGTAGCCACCAACACTTCGTAGGAAATATGAATTTTCTAGTCAGCAAACGCAGCAGTGGCATGTTGGAAACTGAAGCTGGAAGCATGTGCTGCGTTTTCCGTACGCAAACAAACTCTGCGTGCTGCGAATGCTGGTGTTGCCAGCCACCAAGTTAATTGCCATAATAATGGCACATAAAACATTTTCATGAATGTCTTGAAGTTGCGTCATTCCGGCGATAGATATCCAGTGCTGTTGCCGGGCCAACGGGTGCATGCTGGTGTTACTTTATCTGAACGTGCCTTGCAAGCAAGCGAAGAAGTTGGGCCCTAAACGTAGCCCACCATGAAAAAAAGAAAAAAAGGTAGGGGAGAGGGGGTAGAGGTTAGAAAATTTTTTGTTCATTATGATAGAAGGGGCTAAGAGCTCTAGTCACGGGACAAGGCACATTTTCTATGTGCCGCGTAGTTATGAGGGTTGGTGGGGTTGCTGATGTCTAAAAAGAAGTTGCTGACGATCATTTGGTACAGTGAATGACATTTCTGCTGCCCTAAAAATAAAAAATTGTGCACCACTATTTTTACTTTTTTTTTTCATGACCTCTGCCTTTTAAGAATCTCCCGAATTTCAAGGTCACTAGCTTGGCAGAACCACATTTGAATTCGCAGAGTCTGTCAAGAGGTTTGACAGGCGGGGCAAATGTAGTTGTTCAATGTTGTGGTTACTACTTTAATTATAATAGCAGTGCTCATGTTCACTATGCACAATTTAGGTGAGGTTGAATGGTTTGTACATATCTTTTTTTTTTTAAATGAAAACCCTCTCTTTTTGTACTGCTCCAAATTTAGTCTGTCATGATAAAAAATGGATGTTTTTTTCCTCTGTAACCTGATCCGAATTCCATTTTGGCTGTAGCACCCCTGTACTTGTAGTATTTAGGAATGTGGCCTTCATTGTTTGTTCATTCTTTTTTTTATGACTGTATGTTGATTCCTAACTTTCAGTGACTATAGGGGGCCCCCACAAGAAAACCAAAATGGCTGTCGATGGGTTGATCCCCTACCTGCGCGGAGCCTTCGTCACAGGTGTTCTCACTGCGTGGTTGCCACCGCTTTCGGCTAGGATAATTTTCCATGGCATTTAAATTCCAATGAAGGAAGCAGCTCATGCTAGAGCGCATAAAGTGTGGGACACGCGGTATGATCTTTCACCAGATTTGACGTCTGACGCGCTCGTGCGTATACTATAGCAGCAGAATCGGTGACGTTCCGTCACAATGCATTGCCGGATCGGGAATCCAGCGTGCGTCAAACTCGGCAGTTTTTTGTCATCCACTCGGTCCGGCGATCACCTGGCTTAGTATCGACAACGGTAATTAACACGGGAGACAGGTGACGTAAGGCCGTTTGTGCTACCGGTCGTTTCTTTACCACTCCAATCATTTTGACCGAGGGTGCCGGTTTCTTGCCAGCGAAGATGAGTTGCAATTGTTTCATTACACAAACTGATACTTAACCCAATAAACTTGTGCTCCAGTACGTCACTTATTCAAAGCAGCACCAGCTTACAAGCTACGAGCGAGATCGGGAACCACGATGCTTGGGCATTTCGCAGGTAAACATGCGACATTGCAGGCCATCTCGCCCAACTGGCTTACTTTGCTTCGATCTTCATATCAAAGTTGTGGAGAAAACTGCTTCATATCTCGACGCAGGCATAAGACTAGAAATATATATCAAGTTGCTGAAATTTAAGCGCCCTATTCAGGCTTGTGGTCAATCGTAGACGGCAGCGGTGTCTGCCCAGCTGCCGCTTGCATGTGTCAGTTGCGGCGAGCTGTGCTGGAGTGTTTTTCGCTCGCGAAAGCATAGTTGTATTAACCGTGTTATTGTATACCCTCCCCCAAAAAAAGCACGACGACTCACCTGTTAGTCTCAGGATTGATGATAATAATAGTTGTGGCTGAACGTCCTAGAACCAACATATGATTATAAGAGACGCCGTAGTGGAGGGATCCGGAAATTTCGACCACCTGCGATTCTTTAAAATTTACCAAAATCTAAGCACATAACACGGGCAGGCCTCAAGCATTTTCGCCTCCATCGAAAATGCGGCCGCCGCGGCCGGGATTCGATCCGGCCACTTGCGGGTCTAAGTGCTTTAGAGTACTGTGGATTTGACACTGTGAAGTGTCGTGCTGCTGAATTCGGTGGGCTTGATTGCTGGCCCTGGCAGCAATCAAGCCCACCGGTAATCTCAGCGGTAATCAAGCAGTATTTCGATAGGGCTAAATGAAAAAGAACAACCGTGGGCTTAGATTTAAGAGCACTTTAAGGAACCCCAAGTGGTGAAAATTAATCCCGAGGTTCCCGCTACAGCGTGTCTCATCATGTTGTGGTTTTAGTGAATAAAATTCTGTTTCGTCCCAGAAGTCATCCGATTTCAAGTGCTCGCTGGTAACCACAATATGTTGACAAGTTTCACGGTGTATAGCTTGATAACTCATAGTTTTTTTTCCATTGTCAGCTGAAAAGAAAATTAAGCATGCTAATGATGCCTTTCACGGTGCAGTTTGAGCCTTGCAGCCCACTCCACAAGCGATTTATCTTGTATTATTCACCCAATATTGAAGCTGAAAGGTTCTGCAACCTTGCACCAACAAAATTTATCGCACTTCAGTTCCCGCACGCGCAAGAAGGTGGGGGACCCAACGACGGCGAGGCACGGCTGGAACGTTGTTGCCAAGCAAGTTTTCCTTCTATTAACGCATCACAGCTTCCGCCACTTGATGTGTGGCGGCGCCACCGTAGCTGAAAGTTGCGAATAGTGAAGAATGCTGCTGTCTTGCCTTACTGAACATTTCTTGCTTTGCTTCTGCAGGGTGCAGCCAAGAAAGCAAAGGAATTCATTTTGGAGGCACCAGTGACTCGAATGACTACCCGCAACACACCTCGCAAGACTGTGCCAAATGCGAGTTCTCAGTCAAGCCCTTTGGTAACACGGAGCCAAAGGGCAGCAGCCGCCTCAGTGGGCAAGGTGACAGAGACATCTGATCAAGCACGCCTTTCTCCTGGTAAGTTGCGATGCTTCTTTCGAATTCTACTAACTTAATTCTAAACTGGTATTTCAAACAATGCAATTGTGCAGCCAGCATCAGTTGAGCATAACTATTTAAAGGGACCGACAACTGCCTTGAATATGAAATGAGATGACTCCACTGATGAAAAGATTGTCTATTACATGGATTCAAACCAACCCCCCCCCCCCCTTTTTATCTCTCTTCTGCAGAAGAACTGGTTTTATATTTTTATTTCTTCATTGAAAGTCGCATAAAAATGACCTGTGGTGCCTCTAGGTGCAAAAGCATGAACAATCCAATGTACCTGGCCATGTGACCATTGATTGCTCTATGCGGTTGACGATTTTTCTGTTAGTATTGAAAAATTGTTCGTTTCTTTATACTAAAAGATAAAATGTACATATGGGCCTATGTTAGTAGTATGCATTAAAGGGGCGCTGCCTTCGCATGATGTAATGATCTCATGCTACCCTATTTACTCGCATGATCCTCGCACTTTTTTTTTGGCGGAAAATCAATGCAAAGTTGGGGGGTGTGAGAATTACGCGGAGAAATCTTCTTACGAAAACGTACAGAGCGAAAAAGAAAACGAAGTGGCCGCAAATCGGGATTCTCACGCCAGCAACTAACACCAAGCTTTGAGAAGTACTAATTAAAACCTACCTCAACAATAAAAGCACAGGTTCAACACAAGACAAGATTTATTTGAGACAAGAAAAAGTGCGAGCAAATAGTCGAGAATTAGAATACCATACGCAAAGCTTCTGGGCGTTGCGGGCGTAGCGGTAGCGTTGGTCGTTCAACAGACGCCCTCGAAATGTAAGTGTAGGAGGTCAGTATAAGACTGATGGCTATTTAACAGAATCGTCCGCAGTTTCCTTCTGAAAAAATAAAGTTTACCATCAATCCCAGTATTAGGCACACGGCAGGCCCAACACGTCTTGGTGACTTTCAGCTGTTGTCACCATTAGCGAACACAAAACTCGTAGACTCCAAAGGGCCTTCCAGCCGCCCTGTTGCCGTTGTTTAGTGCATGATCTATCACTTTCAACTTAAGGGGAGATGCGAGTCGAAAAATCGCGTTTTTAGCGCAATTTCTCGTATTTCTAATTTTTATTGCATTGTAATCTTCAAACCTTCTTCTTTCATCTGTGAAAATTTCAAAACTAAATTCGAACCGCAAAATGCAAAAAAATATGTATGAAGGCATCGCGGTGGCTCAAAATTTCGTGAATTTGCGCCGATATTGGCCATCTTTGACTGCGCGCTGCTCCCCGTCGCAGTGCCGCCCGCCATCGCGATCGGTTGGGAAAGTTGCGTCCGGCCTTCTTCTTACAGCTCCGACGACCGCCAGTTTCGTACGTGGGCAAAAAAAAAAAAAAAAACAAACAAAAAACGAGGCCTTTTTATCACGTGGTTTGAGCGGTTTGAAACGCGCGGCACCCTAAGCCGCATCGCCATTGGCTACCGAGTCATTGTCAGCTGTGTTGGTGGCGGCCATCGGCATTTGGTCCGTCTGCTTTTCTGCGCGTCTACGCATATTTCCACGATGACAAGCCCGAAAAAGTGCAACGTGAGACCGCAGAAGTTTCGAACGAAGCACAAGTTCAAGGGAAGGCGGCGTAAAGCGCCCCCGAACGACGCCGACGAACGAGAACGCGCCTACGTGTGCTAGGCCTGACGGCGGCTGCGATGAAGGGATTGACGCTGCACTTTCTTTCCTCAGTGCTTCGGAAAAGAAGCTCGGCTTCTTCGAATGAGGTTTGTGCAACGACAGTTTTGTGCGACACCCTCTTGCTGATGGCACTTGTGGCAGGTGCGGCATGCCCTGCTTGCGGTATTCAAAAACTTGCCGTTCGGGAGCCGGCAGAAAAGCGCAAGGGACTTTCGTCGCTCCTCGAACTTCATTGCGAAAACAGCGAATGCTCAGCGACTGTTCTTTCGTGCTCCTATACGTCACTGCGTGTTACAGCGGACGGCAGCAGCTGAGTGAGCCAACGGTGGGAGCTCCCGAGATAGTTTCGCTGTAAATGTGAAGGCGGTGGTGGCTGCACGCGCTGTCGGCATTGGGCATGAGCAATTGTCGAGATTTTGCTCCATTATTGGACTCTCAAAGCCAATGCACCACCGAGGATTTTTTTCGATAGCAAAGAAGGTGCACACCGCTGCTATGGCAGCTGTGAGTGAAAACTTGCGCCGATCCAAAGAGTTGGCGAAAGAAGTAGCAGGCGAAACTGATGTGGCAGTTATGTTCGACGGCACTTGGCAGAAGAGGGGCCACAAAAGCCACAACAGGATTGACACAGTTATCTCCTTAGATACTGGCCTCTGCTTAGACTTCGAGGTCATATCAAATTACTGCCTGACATGCAGTAGGCACAAGGATATGGGCCCAGACGAGGAAGTGTGGCAGGCATTCCATGGCCCAGTCTGTGAAAAAAATGCAGACTGTTCCTCCCATGCCATGAAAACGGAGGCTGCAATGCGCATTTGGCAGAGAACATTGACTTATGACACCCCACTGCATTTCATGACATTCTTGAGTGACGGTGACAGCAAAGCATATAGTGCAGTTGCAGAGTCAAACGTCTATGGTGCTGTCAATATAGAAAAAGAAGACTGCACTAATCATGTGGCCAAGAGACTTGGCACCGCGCTACGGAAGCTGCATGTGCCATTACCACGAGGGCAGAAAATGAAAGAGCCAGCCATTCAGAAGCTCCAAACATACTATCAGATTGCCATAACAAGCAACAGGGGGAGTGTACTGGATATGTACACTGCAGTATGGGCTTCGTACTTCCACTCATGCTCTACTGACAATGCTGGCAGCCACAAGTTTTGCCCTGCAGGAACAGAGTCGTGGTGCAAACATCAACGCGCTGAAGCACTTGGTGAACCTGCACCACGCCACACACCTCTCCTGACAAAAGCACAGGGATTGGCTGTTTTGCCCATTCATAAGCGGCTAACGGATGAGAAGCTCCTTGCTCGATGCATCAAAGGGAAAACCCAGAACGCATCGGAATCTCTGAACAGCAAAATTTGGCTACTTTGCCCCAAGACTAAGTTTGTCTCCCGAACGGTTGTCGAGACTGCCGCAGCTATGGCAATCCTGTGGTTCAACAAGGGTCATGCTACTTTTGAGCACTTCCTGGAAGAGCTCAACATACTGCCATCTAGAGATCTAGTTACTTTCAGTGATTCCCGCGATGCGATGTGCATCAAGAGAATGTCCGAGCGTCTGACAGCAGAAGCAAGGGCCCACTGTCGTCGTGGAGGGAAAAGGGCACGGCTAAAAGAGAGTGCTCGCAAGGACCGTGAGGGCACATCCTATGCTGCAGGACAGTTCTAGTAACTTGCAGTGCTTTTCAAAGTTCTGTTGAACATTATGGCCAAAGATTATGCATTTCTAACAACTCTGTGATAAAAAAAAGGTTTCAAACTTTCAAATGCGTTTTTCTCCTTTTTGCAGTTTTGTGTGATCTGTGCTTCTTATACACGCTAGTTCGTATACTTAGAATTGTCATACCTCTATGAAATTTTGCACATAGCATGATGAAGGCCCATAGAGTGCAAGTATCTATTCAGATTGTCAGTGCTGCTTGATTATGTTTTTCAAAAATTACATAACATTGAAAGCCCTTGGCAACTAGAGCCATAGTAAATTTTTCTATTTTATTATTGTATTTCACCTTTTTACACACAAAATTTATATAGTTTTTTGCACTCTACAGTTCCAAAGGATCATAGTCAGCTATATCTGCATGCTTTATCTCAAATTTTTATAGGTCAGAATTGTTGCATAACAATGGCCATAATTTTGCAGTATCTGACCTGCAGAGAGAAAACAAAAAGCAATCTACATGAAAATAAATGACATATTTGAAAAGAGGAGAAAAAATTCTATTAGCATGCCAATTTGTGTTAAATTCAGACTCTTATTAAAGAAAATCGTTTTCCCAGTAGCATCTCCCCTTAAAAGCAGCCGTGCAGCTTCAGTATCACTTCATAACGTGACAAGATTACCGACACAACGTATAAAACACGCCGCAACGCACAGGCAGTGACTGCTACGATCCGGTGAAAATAGCGCAAACACTATTTTCACCCAATTTGGCTTGTATCTGTACAAAGCTATGGCTTTCGGAGAATGGTGGGTCAGGCAAACTGAGCTTCTCTGTAGAGTTATATGTGGTTCTCTGGGCATATTTTTTTTTGCGAGTGGCGTGCTGTGGCTTTTGGTTAACAGTGGGTCTGGCAACTACAAGTTCTCTCGGCGTGTGGCGTGTGTGCATGCGTTCGTGTGTGGGATGAGCTGTACGCGATTAGTCACCCTAATGCGATCGCGAGCTGTACACATTAGTGTTGTGCTGGACGTGCACTGATTTCGGCGTCCTTGTAGTGGGCGTGGGCACTGTGATTGAGCTTTCTCTTGTACTAGAGACCATATTTGCACTGTCACTACGTGCTTCAGCGTTATTTTTGTGATTGCTAATATTTGATTTTTTTTGTGTGTGTGTGTGAGGTGGCAGTGTTGATTGTACAAATTTTACTGAGCATGAAAGTATGTTTTTCACTGTGCTTGTGATCGTATGCTTCGGCAACTCGCTTTTGACTGTTTTGCCGCGTGCTCATCGAATGTATCAATTAATCAATGAGTGGCATTGCAGCCATTTTATTGGTCAACGAGGCCGATTTTTTGTTTCAGTTAAGCCATGCAAGTGTTAGACGATGTAATTTCGATTGAGATGCTGATCGTGATTGCAAAATGCAAAAGTGAGTCGTGTTCCTGCTTGAGAAACACGAATCAAATTAAAAGAACCTCTATGGCACTACTCATTCCTTATACAGCTGCATACGATCATACGATCGATAGTTGTACATAAACAAGTGTTCGACGCCTAGGTATGTAGTAAGTGCGGTTTGCACCCCGCAGGTTTTCCTGCCTACGCAAGCCTCATTTTCAGGCGCGAAATGGCGCTCTTGTAAACAATAAACAAAGTGGTATAAATTCCTTTCAGAGATAAAAAAAACAGATAGGCACCTGTTTTGTTTTTTCTGTAATTGGAAAGTAAGCGAATTTCTAAGGGGAAAAAACTCAGTCCATGTAGGATGACAGCAAAAAAAGAACTAAAAAAATGGTGACTTCTTTTAATGTATAAAAATGTTGTACAATGACATAATTTACAATTTGAGACTTACGTATATCATTGAAGGAAGGTGACTGTGGTGTATTTAGCAAAACGTACTAAATGACATTACACATATGAACAAATGTTGTACACACAGATGAATGTTCAACAGTTGCATATATTTTATGTAACTAGCTGTTCATATTTGCATAATGATGCCAGAAGCAACGAGAGTGTTATCAACATCAGTTACGGTAAGCTGATATGTAGAGCTTGCGCTCTTAAGGGTGATAGTCCCGAACACTTCTACATAGATATACTAAAGTGTATGGCACTTAACTACAATCAACGGGAACTGATCGTGACGACTACATCATAGGAGTGCATGTGTAATATTTAGAAAATTTTATAGTTAGCATTGCAACTGCAATTGACCTTTCAAGCAACATTGTGCCTGAGTGGTGTCTATTTCCACAGCAGTGTCGAGACCTGGTGTGGCTCTGTGGTAGAATACTTAATTCCCATGCAGAACGTTTGATTTTCATTTCATGAATGAACTAAATTACTGTGAGCACACAGTAACAGTATTTGTGCTATAAAGTGGTTTTTCTGCTGGTAAAAACAAAAAGTCATCACCATGCCCCCCTCTACGGTATTACTTCAGGTGACCGCCCCCCCCCCCCTAAAATGAGTGGCTGGATCCGTCCCTGGCTTCACATACACCAAATTTGGTGTTACGTGACATCAATAGATGACAAAGGTATATGACTGGGGCAAACATTATAAACATGACATGCGTGTCGTGTGAGAACATGACATCATACCACGATCATGATACAATCGCAGTCGTTTTGCTAGCTTCACATATAACGAACTTGGTAATTATGTGACGTAAATAGATGATGAAGGTAAATTACACTTCCAAACATGATAATCATGATATGCATGTAGGGTAAAACATCACTACCTGCTACGCTCATAGCTGGCTCGCGGCCGTTTCGCTAGCTCCACATATACCAAATTTGGTATCACGTGGCGGGAATGAACGATGAAGGCAAGACACGTCCAAACATAATAATCATGACATGAAAGTCATGCTCAGTATAATTTATGTTTGTTTCGTAACATTCTGAATTTAAGCAACATATCAACCTTCCTCTTTCGTGCTTCACATATCATCGATTCCCACTGTATGTGGGATCTGCCATGTTTTTAAAATAATGGACTCATTAGCCTATTTTTCATTTTCTGCATTCACACTTGAACGCCTTACACCCTGGTTGCATTATCTGGAATTGCACATGTGTGCCTGGAAGCCACCTACAAAGTGGGTTCTAATAGGCCTGGCCTACCTTCGATGTGTCTTAATCTACTATTTGTTTACTACACTTCTAAATTACAAGTGCACCTTCACTCTTGCCTTCTTGCTAAATGAGCTCTATTTCGTACCTGTCAGCTTTATAATAGGATGTGACAGTATTGTGTGCTCTAAAGTAAAGTGATATTCATACCCTGGTTTCCTCTTGGCTCCGTTGATGCCAGAGATGCATGCATAGTCCTTGTGCAGATCTAGCCATGTAGTACGAAACACACACACACACACACAAAAACCCTCTTCTTTGAGGTAGAGGTACGTGTAAGAGGGAGTAGAGATTAAGTGACAAATTGCTAAAGAGTTCTTAGGGTGGGGCTACCTCGCTGAGCTATCGGGGCCCCTGTTCCCATCCAGCCTCTGCCCTTTTTGAACTACAATCAAGTTTTTACTAACTCGAGAATGAGCAGAGTTATGCATTTGTGTTAGCATGGAAGCATATAAAAGCAGCAGAGACCAAGGTGAGAAGCAATATTGCATCTTTACCATTCTCAAAATACTTGTCTTTCCGTGACTGATTTCTCCAGTCACTCTTCAGCGTGTGGCTATGCCAGGCAATCTTATGATGCAAAATAGTGCCAAAATATTCTGTGTAAAGTTAGGGCTGTGCTTTCCGGGGCACATTTAACTAGTGTGTAGACTGCATTAGCATAGGACTGGATTAAGTTGTGCATTACTTGATGGGGAAGAAATTAAATAGCGCCATAAAGGAAAGGTGGGTGAAAATAGCAGACACAACATATGTGTATTTTGCCTTCTATTTCATCTATTGTGCTGTTTGATACCTTCCTAAAAAATCTATAATCAGTAGTACACCTGCAGTGTGGGCTGCCATGCACAGTCTGAACAAGTGCTCCACAATATTTGGGAGAGTCATTCATTTCAGAGTACGAGAGTAGATTTGATTGATATTAGGGGTTTAACATCCTGAAACCATCATATGATTATGACAGACGCCGTAGTGGAGGGCTCTGGAAATTTCGACCACCTGGGGTTCATTAACGTGCACTCAAATCTGAGCACACAAGCCTACATTTCCGCCTCCATCGGAAATGCAGCCGCCGCAGCCGGGATTCGATCCCGCGACCTGCGGGTCAGCAGCCTTAGCCACAAGACCACTGCGGCGGGGAATTACGGGATTAGGGCACCACATCTGACATGTATGGGTTACATCATTCAAAAAGAAAATGAGTATACTACACTTGCGAGAAAGTTAAAATAATGTCAGCAATTCTAAAGTTGGAGAGAAAGGACAAAGGTGTCCAGTGCTATATATGTATTGGTGAGAAACATTAAACACACCTTTCTGGCAGAAACGGATTCTCGGGAACTGCAGGATTATAGGCACTTTTTAATTTGTACTGTGGATGATCTGAAAGTATGGTATGTCACATATATCTCGGCCGGTCAACATATTGCGCATGCACATCTGCACTTCACAGCATAAGTTATTGCAATGAATTGAGCCAATAAAGTTTTCTTTAAATATTTGGTGCAGCCATAGAAACACGGCTTGCCGTGGGTTTTCTTTTTGAGCCTAGAAATATGTTACATAAGATGTAGATTCCCACTGCAAGTGAAACAAGTTGTGCATTTGTCATTAATGGCGTTTACGTGGACGCGTCAATGAAGTCTGAACAACCATAGCTTCCAAAGCATACAGGCGATAATTCACTGCATAATATATTATGAATCCCAGAGCCGGCCCCCTAAGAGCTACCAGTGTAGTTTATAACAACCAAGTTCATTGTATAATTTTTATTATTGCTTTTGTGGCAAGAACCGAGCACGCTCATTTTTAGGCCTTCGACTGCCATGGCCATACCAGATTCTTTGAAAAACTTCTACTAAATTGTTTTAGACCATTTGCGCCCACGGCACGAGCAGTCTAAACGTGAGCCTCCACGATAACGACGCGTATTCCATGGGGTCCCAATCAGTCAACTTTGTGGACTAGGGATTGTATGAACATTGTACAGAGACTGGACGCGTTGGCAGGCTAGTTTGTTTATCATACTTACCGTATTTACTCGATTCTACCGCGCCCTCGATTGTAACGCGCACCCGATTTCCACCGCGAAAAAAAAAAAAAACCTAAGACATCGATTGCAACGCGCACCCATTTTTTCTCGCTGGCCCGCACGATCACACCACTCGAAAAAACGACTCCTTTCGGGAGCGTCTTCCATTTAAATATGAGGTACGGGCGAAGCTTGTGCCCATCTGACGTGTAACAGAGCATTGCCGTCACTGTAGTTTTACCGTGGACCGATGTCAGCACGCGAACTTGCTTCGCCCCCTTCTTCTCGACGGTTGTGGTGCCAGGCATGTCGAAGTAAAGAGGCGTCTGATCGGCATTCCCGATTTGCCCAAGCAGGTAGTCGTTGTTGCGCCGCAAGTTTAGGACGAACCTCTGAAAACTGTGAAGCTTTTCATTGTACTCCTCCGCAAAACTTTTCGCATATGCATGTTCCCCTTTGGAGGGAAAAGCCTTTCCTCTTCATAAAGTTAGTTAGCCAGCACCTGCTCGCTTAAAACTAGCTCCGCATTAGACATTTTTCTAAGACTAATTGCATAGCCCGCACTTAAAGCAGTTCTGCCGTCACGGGCCGCTGTGCTGCTCGCTTCTAAAGCACATACTCGCCGAGCAGCTCTTTAATTTGCGGAAACCGACCCTGCTGTGGTCCACTGAAGCCTTTGCGTAAAGCTTTGCTGTCGAAAATCTTCTGCTTTTGTTTCCGCCGGTCCAGCACGCACGTTTCGGGAACTCCGAACGACCGCGATGCGGCCCGATTTCCGTCCGTTTCTGCACATGCGATGACTTTTCTTTTAAAAGCGGCATCATGGTGCACTCGAGTTTTTGGAGTCGGCCATTCCACGCCGTCGGTGCTAATGCACTACTAGATGACAAACTCCTCAGCACACGTACGAAGTGCCGCACATGAGAAACACATAGGCAGAAATGGACGACGCGCCATGCCGACGCACGTAGGGGGCGGCCATTTTAGATTTGCCGATGGCAATAGATTGGCCGTAATTTTTTTGTTCGTACTCGATTCTGACGCGCATGCGATTTATGAACTCGCTTAACCGGAAAAAAGGCGCACGTTAGATTCGAGTAATTACGATATATGAGCAATAGCTCGAGGTAACCATGGCACATCACCACCAATTTGGTTTCCAAAGATAATGCTGACTCTGATCTAGGGGCTGGAGTCGAAATTACACTGATTTCACCCGACGTGAAAGCGGTGGAAATGAAAGTATGTGCGTTACTTAGCCCTAAATTGTCCTGTTTCAATCCGACGGAGTGCTGTACCTGCAACTATCTTTATATGGATTCACACTTGAAAAAGCACATGAAAATATCACTTTGATGCGCACGAGGTGTTAATTCTTATTGGCATGCTTGTCAAGAGCCACATCTAAGAGGTCCAACACCGATTTTACTTTACTCTAGTGATTTTGCAGCACACGGGATCTAATACAACACTTCAATACAACTAACAAAATACATGAACACTTGATACAACTAAAAATACATAAACAAAACAATAAATCAGCTTACGAGAAAGTATTACAAACTACACAAACTAACAATAATCAACTACGGAGGAGAAAGTTCGAAGATATAAACAGGTGAAGGCATATGTGTGATGACCGGCATCGTTGTGTCCCCGACGATCGGATGCGAGAAGTCGAAGAGAGTTCTGGCACGACTGCGATGTTGGTGGTGTTGCAACGCTGGTGGCTCCGGGAGGCTAGTGCTTGCAGGTGACTTCGAGCAGGTTGAGCTAACTCGAGGCGAAGTCCCGATGTCTACGTTGCAGACGTAATATCGCGTCACAACTAGACGAACGGCTAAGTTTAGGTGGCCAGCCGATACAGAGCCACACTAAAAACTTCTAGAAGAGACGCTTGTTGATCTGTTTCTACACCATCTTGGTCAGCGACTAGTCTGCCTAGCAGGGCAAAATCCTGCGCTTAAACCCCCCTCGTGTCTCCTCGCTCTCTTCCTTGGGGACAAGAGACCTCTACCTGGGTCCAATCATGCGCGTTTAATTGAGGGAAACTCCGCCCCAAAAATATTTTGACCCCACCCCTTTTTAATAGGGAGAGGGCCCGCAACTAGCGAGAGTGACAACCTGTCGGGTTGTTGTCATACGGCTTGGCCACCAGAGTGTTTCCCACGCTTTTCTCCGTGGGAACGGTCAACCACTTAGCTCTCAGCCGGGCGTCTTGTAGTCTAATCCTTGTACGGGGTATACCGCGGCCTTCTACGACCTTGCAGATGTCGCCACGGTTACAAAAGGATTAACTGTCGGCGGCGACGTTCTAAGGAGAGCACCCCCATTTTGCACTTATCGGTTCCCTTTCATGTGCCGCCGTTTCTCACGGTCAGTCAGGGAGCACGGCGCCCGTTAATTGCCGTGACGCGGTGTCGCCGAAAATAGCCGTCCGTGACACCATTCTTGGGTAGACGAACTGTCAATCACCTGTGGCACATAACCGCATACTTGCAATATGTGTGCCCCACATCTAGAAAAAAGGGTTTGATAACATACGCGATGTTATTGCGGCATTATTCATGACCTGGCGGGCAATCATATTCGTCAAACTATCCTACCCTCCCATACTAATTTGGTTTACCCAAACCTAAGGAAGTGATCTGATCACGGGAGCAACCAGACGTAGGTGGCTAGATCTAGATAGATGGACAGACCATTGAAGTCAATTTTTTCTTAATTCTTAGTCAATTGAACGCTTAGTCAATTGAATTTTTTATAGCTTTATCTACTCACTGTCCAGCCCTGCACGGTTATAGGTGTAAATATAGATTAATAAAATGGCAGTCATTATTTAGGTGCTAAAAGGTGCATTCAATACAAAATATCTCTTAATTAACATACGAAATAATAAACTTCCCTTATCGAGATAGAAAACGGAGCTGGAGCTACAGGTATTGTCACAATCGTAGAATACCACTGCGGTCATTACACACATACATATCCACACATGGGAAAGGGCCGATTGTATATGCGTTCAAAGATAACGTAGCATTTGTTTGGCTTCACTGCAGGACAAAAATGTCACACGGTGAAGCATATTTGCTGTAAGCATACCAAAAGTGGCGCTTCCTGGTGTATACAACTTGTAGGAGCTTCTTGCGCAAGCTCCCACTAAATTTGAACAACGCTATTGAATGCAGACAGAAGAGAACAAGCACACACACCCACACAGAATAAACATCCTTGCTGCACGATCATTGATCGAAGGTGTGCCTGTCAAAAATCTAGCTATATATATGTAACGAAAGGTATTGGACCTCTTGGGTTGCTCATGGCAAGCAGACTAATAAAAGTTAACACCACTTGTGCATCAAATTGATATCTCCATGCGCTTTTACAGGTGTGAATGCATACACAAATGCACAGATTGTAACCTGACAATTCAGGGCTAAGTAACGCACATGTTTTTGTTTTGACCATTTTCAACTTTGATCACAATGGCGCAATTTTGACTCGAACAAGTAGATCATAGTCAACATTATCTCTAGAGACCAGATTCGTGATGACATGACGTGATTATCTGAAGCTATCGCGCATACAAGTATGATAAACAAACTAGCCCGCCAATGCACTTCAGCTAGTACATCATTCGTCAGACATTCAGAACCGTTTCTCATCTGACGATCTAATTCGTGCAGTATCGACTATCATGTGTGTTTATAACGGTATGCCGTTTAATGAGAAAGGTGGCCATATTAGCTGTTTAAAGAAGAAACGAGCGTTATTGCGGAGGCTCAGGTTGGGAGCACAGTTATACAAACTGTGTTAGTAACCTGACTTCTAGTATGTTGATTGATTGATTTGTAGGATTTAACGTCCCAAAACCACCATATGATTATGAGAGACGCCATAGTGGAGGGCTCCGGAAATTTGGACCACCTGGGGTTCTTTCACGTGCACCCAAATCTGAGTACACGGGCCTACAACATTTCCGCCTCCATCGGAAATGCAGCCGCCGCAGCCGGGATAAAATTATCGTGTTTTCAGCATTATCAGCAAGATGGCGCAGTGAGCGCACGGCGGCTCATCTCTCCCGCGTACTTTGACCCGCATAGAGAATGCAGCCGCCACGGCCGGGTCCTAATACGTGTCATACACGCAAATATTTATTTATTTATTTTATTTATTCATAATACCCCTAAAGGCCCTCGTGAGAGGGTATTACATAGGGGGGTTGCATGAGCAAAATTACAAACAATAAACGTCAAAAACGAAAAAAAAAGGTAAAAAAATTCAAATTAAATACAGACTAAGGTTGAGATATATGTTATAACAAGTAATTGGTAAAGACAGCAAAAATAGATGAAAAGAATAGGTAACAAATCATTGGCATACAGATAAGTACAGAGTGAACAACCTATGAAAATGCAAGAAAAAATAATCAATACACTTGATAACAAAAAAAAAGAAGAAAACAAGTAAAGCATAAACTCAAAAACGGATAAAAAATATACACTCACTCATCACACCTCAAATAAGCTGAATCAAGGTAAAAATACTACATGTGTGCTCTGCACGTTATAGAAAAGAGGGAAAAACAAGTAAAAGAGCAAAAGTTAGATGATGTCAGTATTTTGAATTAGTTCTTGAAATTTCGTGGCGTTTTTTTCTAAGGCAATGTGTGATGGTAGATTATTCCAATCGATTGTGGTACGCGGAATGAATGACTTGGAAAAAGCAGATGACTTACAGTTTAAGCGTTTAACTTTGTAGGGGTGATCGCGGCGAGGAAAAATAACGGCAGGTGGCTCGAAGAAATCGCTGTGAAGTGACACGTGGTGATAAAGTTTATGGAAAAGTGATAGGCGTGCAAGTTTGCGACGATGGAATAGTTCGGGTAGCTCTGCTCGGCGTTTTAGTGCTGTGACGCTGGAATGACGTGAATAATCTGAAAATATGAAGCGAGCGGCACGATTTTGCAGTGATTCAATGTCGTTTATGATGTAAGCATGTTCGGGATCCCAAATGGCTGATGCATATTCTAATTTTGGACGCATTAGTGTAGTAAATGCAAGTTTGCGTATGTTAGGAGGAGCCTGTTTAAGGTTACGCTTGAGAAATCCGAAAGACCGGTTAGCAGCCCCCAGGGTGAGTTTTATATGGTAGTGCCATGTCAGATCAGGTTGCAAATGAATTCCAAGATATTTATAAGTGGAGACGAGGTCAACAGTAGTATTATTCAACACGTAGGAGGTAGGAATCCGCGTTACGTGTTTACTGAAAGACGTAGACTTCGTTTTAGAGCAGTTTAGGGTCATTAGCCAAGATGAGCACCATGCATTAATAGCATTTAGATCAGTTTGCAAAGCTTTCCGGTCATTGTCAGAGGAAATTATTCGGTAAATCACACAGTCATCAGCAAAAATTCTAATTCGGGATGAGACACAGGATGGCAAGTCATTAATGTAGATTAGAAACAGTAGTGGACCAAGTACGCTACCCTGTGGGACTCCAGAAGTTACTGGTCTGAAGGAAGAGTTACAATTGTTAGCGGACGTGAACTGTGTTCTAGAAGAAAGGAAATCTTTTACCCATGCCAAAATGTTAGGGTGAATGTTAAGCCTAGACAGTTTGGTTAGAAGCCGGTGATGAGGGACACGGTCAAAAGCTTTAGAAAAGTCGAGGAAAATAGCATCAACCTGGGATCCACCGTCGAGAGCTGAATGTATGTCATGAATGAAGCCGGCGAGCTGCGTGTCACATGAGTATCCTCGGCGAAAGCCATGCTGATATTTATGTATAATGTTATGATCTTCCAGGTAGTTAATTACTTGGGTGTGGATTATATGTTCAAGAAGTTTACAAATGGTACTGGTTAATGAGATGGGACGATAGTTTAATGGCGATGAGCGTTCACCAGACTTGAAGATGGGAATTACTTTAGCGATTCGCCAGTCATGTGGGATGCAGCCTAACGATAGCGATTGTGAAAAAAGGGCGGACAGAATGGGACAAATGCTAGCTGATATATTCTTTAGTATCTTATTATTAAAGCCGACATGATCAGAAGCAGTAGAAATTTTGAGTTTATTTAGTAAGGAGAATATACCCGCTTCACTGTCTATTATTTCTGGCATGCTGATATCAGGAATGAGGTTAACTTTCGGGCATGACGGGATGTCTTCACACGTGAATACCGAAATGAATGCGTCGTTTAAAACTTGTGCGCACTGAGACGTGGGAATGACGCTGTTATTACTGGTGGTAAGGACTATATCTGGATGATCAACAGGATTGATGACACGCCAAAATTTCCGAGGGTTATTTAATAGCATAGATGTTAAGTCATGTTTGAAGAAATGACGTCGAGTTGATGTGAGCAGTGACTGATATTTCTTATCACATGTTTTGTAGCGTAACCAGGAAACTGAAAGGGGGTCTATTTTATTGGCGTGGCGGTAAAGTCTTTTCTTTTTGTTATTGAGGCGTCGAAGCTGTTGGTTATACCATGGAGCGGTGTTTACAGTTTTGATGGTGATAAGGGGAATGAACCTGCTGATTAAGTTGGTAAGTGCATTTTTAAACATGAGCCAATTATCTTCAACGGATCGGGATAAATACCCTCCTAAAAAGTTATTTGAGAATGACAGGAGTTCATTATTAGTGCTATCGTAATCAGCTCTATTATAGCACCTTATTTGCTTATTGGTAGTTTTGCGCTTATTAGGGGAAATCCGGACGCTTCCAGTAAGGACGTCGTGATCAGAAAGCCCGTCAAGATGAGTAATTTCAGAAAAAATATCAGGGTTGTTGGTAAATACTAGGTCCAGAATATTAGCTGATGTGGCGGAACACCGCGTGGGATGAGTAATTAGCTGAGCCAGGGAAAAGTCGAGAGAAGACTGAACGAAATTATGAGCTTCACTTTGACCATCCCTAACGGATAGAGTTGACCAGCAAATGCTCGAGAAATTAAAATCGCCAAAAATTATTAAGAGAGAATTAGGAAAACGAGAACACAGTAGCGTCAAGACACGGGTAAATTCATTAGAAAAGTCAGTATTTGCATCTGGGGGGCGGTAAAAAACACCAATAAGTATGATAGCTCGTCCGGGATAGTCTAAAACAATCTAGAAGTTTCTTAAACATTCTGGTGCTGCCTGCACCGATCAATTTTTCATGAGTATATCGATCATATAAAAAAAGAAATGAGCGAGCGTGGAATATCAACGCTACTGTATACAGCCAAATCTCTCAACGACTCACTCACAACTTTTCTACACGTACCCACCGGGAAAATTAAGTCATACAATAAACTTGGCTGTTATAACTAATATGGTTGTGATTGTCACATTGGTTTTGTAATATTATGCTATTATTTATCACCTGTACATATTCCTTGCACAACTTGTTTCATTTGCAGTACAAGTTCGTTTTGCAACAATATGTCCGGGTGCAAAGTGCATCTTGGTTTCTCTCGAGAGAACCTAACATGCACTAAGCATGCAGTTTATGTAGCTGCAATTAATACAAAAAACTAGGGCTCTGATTCATCAACTGCAATAACTTTTGTTGGGCAGTGACGATGCATATGTATGTGCACAGTACATGCTAAGAGATATGTGGCCATACTTGAAGTCATCCGCAGTCTTAACTAAACAGTACTACTGCAGTTCTCTGCAAATCTGATTCTTTCTGAAATGTATATTGAAAGTTTTTTACCAACTAAATACCTAGCATTAAAAGACATTTTCTTTCTGTCCAGCCTAAAAAAAATAGTATTCAATACTACACCTGCATGCACTGTACATGTGCATATATATGCACATGCACAGTGCATGCAGGTGTAGTATTGAATACTACTTTTTTTAGGAGGGAATAATAGCGCTGTTGGTGAAATAGAAAGAAGGCAATGGGACACACATGCTGTGTCTGTAATTTTCGCCACATCTTTTCTTTATATAGTGCTGATCATAAATTTATGGCTAAATTAAGTCTATGCAAATGCAGCCTAACAATTGAGACACTTGATTAATGTCACCAAGAAAACATTGCCCTAACTTGATGCAGCATATTTTGGCTCTATTATTAGTCATAAAAATGGTTGGCATAGACACATGCTAAAGAATGACTGGCATATAGATCGTAACAAAAGGAAACATCTACATTTAGGACAGCATAGGTGCAACATTGCTTGTAACCTTGGTCTCTAGTTTTATCTCTTTCCCTGTTGAAACAATGACATAAGTATACTCTGTTCTTTGTCCAAATAACCCAATTAGCAATTAGTCTCTAAATCCATACTAGTTCTTGGGACGTACTTATACTGTAGAGAAGAAAGTATTTCTTTGCTCTGTTTTATACTTGGCTACAGCAATACAGGGGCAGTGCATACACCCCTGGCATCAACAAAGCCATAGAGGGAACCAGGGTATGAATATTGCTTTATTTTAAATGCACAAGATAGTGATATCCTATTACATATGAGTGCTAGTTCTTCGGAATCATTTGTCCTTTCTTCTTCAGCTTTAGAATTTCTCGCATTTTTTTAACTTTCTGCAAGAGTGGTATACTCATTTTCTGTTTTTTCTTGTTATAGAACCTATGCATACCAAAGTGGAGCTCCTGCTCCTATACTAGACTCCGAAATGAATAACTTCCTCATTTATTGTGTGGAAAACTTTTTCACTATGTGCTTAGTAGCACACACTGAGGGTGTACTACTGAATACATCTATTTTAGGGGGTAATCGTGCAGCACTGTGGATGAATTAGAGAGAAGGCAACAGACACAACATGGGTCTGCCATTTTCTATCTTATCCTTTAATTATGCTGCTGTTTGATTTCTTTCTCATAAAGAAACTGCATGGCATAATTCAATCTTGGCAGATGCAGCACAGTCCCATCTTGATACAGGCTAATGTACATAATTTTTGTTGAACAGGCAGCACTGCAAAAAAAAAAAAAAAAGGTCGCTTGATTGAAGCTGAAGACGCAGGATGTTGTTGCCCCAGTGTGTATCAGAAGATGCTCAGCATAGACACGTAATAAAAAAATTACTGGAGAAATCAGTTATACCAATAGAAAATAATTATAGTCAGCAGGGCCTTGATGCAGTATTGTGTGTTACCTTCTTACTGGTTTTTATCTGTTTCTTTGCTGATGCAACCAGATAATTCTGTATAACGTGAAAAAAGCACCACTAGCAATTTGTCACCTGTGTTGTAATTTGCACAGAGATTGCTTCATCGAACATTTACCGTACAGCAGAAAGTTTGTTTTTATTTGCTGCATTGCATAAAACATGGCTAGAACTGTACATGGACTGTGCATGCATGTGTGGCATCGACAAAACCACACAGGAGACAGAATTAAGAACATAAGTTTATTTTAAGGCACACAAAAATGTCACATTATACTTTGATACTGACATGTAAGAGATCAACGAAACCAACTTTTTTGACACATACTGTGAACAAATTACAAAAATCTTCATTGCTGCAAACTCATTCAGCCAGAAGGCAAGAGCCAGTGATTTGAGCAAAATGGTAATCATATGAAATAAGACACACTGATTAGAGGCTTGTTACAAGCCACTTTATGGTTGTTTTCTAGGAACACATGCTTTCTTAGCTCCTTTGCCATAGCAAGAATGCAGTTCTTGATATGGCACCCAACATGTGAGGCTTTAGATGTACGAGTGTCTTTTAAGTGCATAGGAGACCACTTCATAGACAAGAGGACAATAAATCTATCTGTAATAGAATACAGTGTATACCATAGTATAAATGACAATGCACCTTCCCCTGCTCCCTGCAGCAATGTGAAGCACGATAAAAATAAGGCACATCTTTCCTTTAAAGTTGAATACACGTGGTAATCAAGCTTTCGAAATTGAGACTATGTAAGGCACTGATTTCATATATTAAGCACCCTCTTGTAAAGCAAATAGTATGTACCGAGCAAAGCTGTGCCAGCTATGTGCCAGTGTGAAAGAAGACGACGTTCGTGTGGTTCGTGCTTGCCGGGTTTCTGCCTGAACCAGCTCATTGTGGCTAACACTTTGTCAATAATAATAACTCGTCGTAGGCATACTCGCTTGTCGCATTGTAACAAGTTGTAGAGATGTGACTGCCGTGGCTGGGATCAAATTCCCGAACTTCGGGTCGGCAGGCTAGCACCTTAACCCCTGATCCACTGTGGTTGATGCAACTTTAAGCAGTCGTGTGGCTCTGGGGGTAGAAAAATTGGCTACTTCACAGAATGCCTGGGTTCACTTTTACTTTAACTGTGATTTTTATTCTGTATGGTCTAGAAATATTTTACTCTTCGGCATTGTCACTGAAACAGGCAGCAGATTTTTTTTTTTTTTTGACGTAAGCTTTTTAAAGTTATCATGGTAAGATTTCCAATGTCTGTTTTAGTGATACTTGAGAATAAAGCCTTACTGTGGGCTTACGACCTGTGAGACACGCCCAAATTTCATGGGTCATGGGTATGCACCAGATGTGTATGGGAAAGGGTTTCATGATTTACGAGACAGGTATTTCATGTCAATCAAACCATGATGTGTCAGTCATGTTTGTCTTACACTCATACTCTTATATGCCAGTTTTGGTACGTACTAGTAAAGGAGGTGATCACCCGAACACCCAGACGCAGGCAGCTAAATAGATGGATAAATCAAAACGGTCAAAATACCTTTATTTCGCTAAAAAATGCTTTGATACTCGGATGGTGCGCACACTCTTAAAAACAAATTGGAAGATCATTTGGAACATAGTAAAAGATTGGGCATGTGACAACGTTTTTCATATATTAAGAGTGGAGCTGTTTAAGCAGAGCATTGGTTTGTGATGGGAGAACAGAAATAACTATCAACTATCACCATGAACGGGCACATGCTCTTTTTCGCTTCTTGTTCAGCTTTTTCCTGCTGTGCTTCACTCCCAGAACACATGCGCCGATACGTCCGGCATGGGATGCATTAAGACTTATGGACTTCGAGAATGAGTGCAAAGAGAACAAAATGATGTCAAAAAAAAAAAAAATCTCAACGAGACGGCATTCAAATTTATGTACTAACAATCTGAAAACAACCACTCGGCTATCCAGGTACGCTAGCAAAATTTATCATAGCTTTTTATAGTATAGAGTGCAAGGGTGTTTGAAAGATAAGCGAGAGTGAGGAACAGGGAAAAGGTGGGGAGGGAGAAGGTGTCACATAGAAGGAATGAGGAAGGAACAGAATCAAAAAGTGAGGGAGAAAGGTAAAAGAAGAGAAATAGAATGGAATCTAAAATAGAGACAAAAATAAATTGTAGGAACACATAAAAAGAAAAAGAGGAAGAAAAAAAGACTAATAACACAAAACAAGGAAGTTGGTTCTGTATCATTTCTTCGAGGCTTGGCACCACTATTGCAAATCTGCCTCTATTTTTTTTGTCCCATTGTTATCACGTGAGAACAACACTTGGCACTGGTTGCAGATTAAATCAAAAGCCTGAAAAACGTGTCCCGCCGACCTTTCTTGAGTGACCAAGCCTGCACAAAACACTCCGAAGCTGATATTCTTACCTTGCTGACGAGGCCCTGCGATTGACCATGAGGATCGTCTCTGCAGAAGAATACAAACATTTCTTCTTTTGTCACTGCTAAATTTCGCAAGGCATCAAGCAAGCGTGTTCAGAACTTCAGAAGCTGTTTTGTACTTTACAAAAAAAAGAAAGTTGTGTCATTTTGCTAAATAGCACTCACACTTACTTCTTGCATCTTGCCCTTGGTAACGTGTTCAGGAAAATCACACAGATGTAATTGGTCTCAAGCTTTTGTTCCACAAGCACCCCGTGCAGCCAGAACATAACAATGCAGTAAATGTTTGTTGTTTTGTAATCAGCA
This sequence comes from Rhipicephalus microplus, assembly GCF_043290135.1. NCBI lineage: Eukaryota > Metazoa > Arthropoda > Arachnida > Ixodida > Ixodidae > Rhipicephalus > Rhipicephalus microplus. The sequence continues at coordinate 106,917,808 of NC_134710.1, read as the reverse complement.
TCCATATTTTAGCCATTCTGAATGTCGGTATCATCATCTCTCTCAAATTTTAATGACGAATCTCTCTCAGAAAAAGTCCCATATGTAAGATGCGGTAAAAAGGCCTTTTAAATTACATTACTTGGCGTTTTTCACCCCCTCTTCCACATCAAATTTTTGCACCATTCTGGCTTTTTCAGGACTAAACTTTGTGATTGTGGTCCACCAGGTCAGGGGAGTTTGATGCTTTCGGTTTCCTTCTAATGTTGTGCTTTCTCATAAGATTACTTGCGAGATGGCGCAGTAGTGTGTATTTGTTCTTCCTGCGTCCTCGTTTTTTCGCTGTGTTGATTTCAACATGCATAGGATGCATCTGTGCAGAGATTTGAAAGTAGTCAGCACAACTGCAGATAAAGCAACGCTAGTGACACGAGGACAAGCACAGGCTTACAACAGAAATTTTATACAACATACAATATATAGGCCACATCTAAAATATTAACATGCTTATGGTAAGAAAAAATAACTTAAGTGAAAGTGCACTGAAACAAACTGTAAAAGAAAAACTAAGGCAAAATAGCACATGATGCTGAATACAGGTAAGCCAGTTCTTTAACAGATAGGAACATCGAAGGTTTAATGTCACCAGCTTCCTTTAGCTGTTCATGCAGCCTTAATGATAATCCTGGTGCTATCATAAAGGTGAGCTGCAATAGCTTTTGTTTTCTCGAACAGAAGCTGGCAACCACATTCTCAACAATCAGAAGCCAAAGCACCATCTCTATCTATGGTTTTTACCTTTTGACAATATTCCTGCAACCGTATACTTAAGCACTTGTCTCTTTGACCCACATAACTGTGTCCACAGAACCAAGATATGCTGATATCAATGCCCCCTGCACAGTCAACAAAGTTTTGCCGTGCATAGATTGGCTATGGTTCAAAGCTCTTTTAACATCACAAGATCAATTACATAAATGAGATTGGTTATTCAGTGCATTGGTTAAACAGGAAAGTATCTACCGTATTTACTCGCATAATCCTCGCACTTTTCTTTACAGAAAACCGATGCAAAGTTGGGGGGTGCGAGAATTACGCGGGGAAAACTTACGTGGAAAGTGGTCGCAAATCAGGATTCTCACACCAGCAACTACAGCAAGCTTTGAGAAACACTAATTAAAACTTACTTCAACAATAAAAGCGCAGGTTCAACACAAGGCAAGTTTTATTTGTGACACAAAACGTACAAGGAAATAGTCGAGAATTGGAATACCAAACGCAAAGCTTGTAGCAGTAGCGTGTGTCGCTCAACAGGAGCCCTCAAAAGGTAAGCGTAGGACGTCAGTATTGGGTTAATAGTTATTTAACAAAATCGTCTGCAGTTTCCTTCAGAAGAAATAAAGTTTACTATCAATCCCAGTTTTAGGCACACGGACGGCCCAACGCGTCTTGGTGGCTTTCAGCTGCCTTCACCAGTAGCGAACAAAAAGTCGTAGACTCCGAAGGGCCTACCGGCGGCCCTGTTGCCGTTGTTTAGTGCACGATCTATCGCTTTCAGCTTGCAATTAGCCGTGTACCTTCGGTATCACCCTATAACGTAACAAGATTACCGACACAACATACAAAACACGCTGCAACGCGCACTTGCCACTTTAACTTGGCTTGGATTGAGTTGAATCTCCGTACGATAATAGTATGCTTGATGCATAAGAGATGGCGCCAGATGGTGCGTGCTATCATCATCAGTGGTTTGAATGAGCAGACGACATTATTGCGGCAGTTTTTGGGGGTGCGATAATTACTCGAGAAAAAAAAAGAAATCATATTTTTGTTGAGCGATGGGGGGGGGGGGGGGTGCGATAATTATGCGAGTGCGAGGATTACGCGAGTAAATACGGCAAACATATGGTTACAGGGAAAATTTGCAAAAAGTTAAATACATGAATAGAGACGTTTCTTAGGGTTCTCGTAATTAGAAATACGATTGCCAATGTCTGTTTGAGAAAACAAAAGTTCTCATGAAGGCACCCAGAACTTTCAATACTTTTGACTGCAAAGAACTGGCTTACCTGGATTCATTGGTATATTCTATGTCACCACTTTTCATTTTTTTTTTTTTTGTGGTCTTTGTGATTTTATGCTTCACTTCGATTTCTTTACATGTTGTTTTTAACTCGGGTGTAGGCAACGCATTCGGGAGTTGAGATGAATTTCAATTGGATGTCGACGCTAATTCTCGTCTCACTTGTGCTGCTGTGTTTACTGCTGAGCAGTTTTAAGTATGGAATACCAACTAGTCCGCAGCCACATATGTTGCTTCATGCACAGAAACCCCGGGGTGCTAGCCGCACTCTCAAAGTCCAATGTTTTTTCATCGCTCGTGAAGCCATAGAAGCGAATAGCGAGGCTTGATTGAGCATGCGGGTGTCACATGAACTCTTTCTATCAAAAGTGAATTTATGGACCGTGATTGCCTCATCTCCGCACCTAACGCAATCAAGAAGGTTGGACTGGATAGCCATCGAAATTACATCGTGTGATGCCTGTACTTTGAAATCAGGGATGGTTGGTAGCTCTTTAGAATGATGTAGTGGTTAAAGTACCTCACATTTAACAGCTCAGCTAATACGAGTTCAATGCTACTACGCATGTAAAATTAAGTATTCGACGAACAAGCGCAAGAATCTGAGCAGGTTGCCGAAGGGCCGCGCAAACCACAATACTTCAAGCGTACCCAGCAAAACTTGCAACACGTACGGACTAGCACGCCGTCACCATCTCACACACAACAGAAGTAAATATCACGAATGTCAAAGAGCACTGAAACAGGTTGACGAGTCCTAGACACCGTGGCCTTCACGCAAGCTCAGGCGAACCACAAAATTCAGTGGTTCCAAACGCGAACACAATCTAACTATTCACGTTCACAAAGCACATTGCAACGACAAACACAATAACAGGGTGTGCCAATGATGTGAACACCGAGCCGACCACAAACACGAAAAAAATATGCCCGATGGGCCCACAGAACACCTACGTGCCTTCATCAAAAGAAAAGCTTCCATAGGTTGCCTGAACTGGCATTGTAAACATTTACGAAAAACCGCAATGTTCCACAAATCCGCTTATCCTAACACGCTTGTCGTGTTAGGCGGCAAAAACTCCACTGTCATAGCTTTCAAGTGGTCAATATGTCCATGGGCACCGCAGTTGTCGACGAACATGAGCACCTTGCGATTTTGCTTTTCGTACCGGCGATCGAGCGTGCTGTTCGAAAAGGTTTCGCGTAATCCATGCCTTCGAATTTGCTTCATACCACACCGGGAGTGATTTGACGCCTTTAAAACATCTCGGGTTCTTTGATTTCCCTATCACGAGGAACGGAAGTTTCTCCGTCCCCGTCATGCTGCCTCGTACAACAACTGTCAGTCGCTCCTTGCTGTGCTTCCCCCATGACAGGGTTCACCAGACAAAGCTAGCGTCTTGTCTGGCAGCATCCTATAAAAAAGTCCCGTCTCGTCACAATTAAAGACGTTTTCTGGTGGATACTGGCGCAGCAGTGCGCACAGCTTGTTGGCGCGGTAGTTGGTCACGAGTGTTGGTCGACGGAACCACTCTCGCCGCACATTCGCTTGAAGGCCAGGTCGTACCTTTTTTTAAAGTTGCGCAACCAGCTGTCACTGAACTTGCAGCCGGTGATACCCATGCGTAGGGCGAACGTCTCTGCTTTCTGTCTCAGATCGCCAGACACATGCATTTTCCTAGCCACCGTGGCACTCAACCACATGTTCAGCGCCTCTTCAAGCTGCGGGTGACTGCCATCCCGGAAATTTTTCTGCGTACCTGCAGACGCTTTCTCAGCTGCCTCCAGGATCTTAGCCTTCTGCTTGAGGTAGTTCGAGACGGTTTGCTTAGAAATAGAAAATTCCCGAGCAACTTCAGACTGAGGTCGGCCGCCTTCTACCTGGCGAATTATCTCCACTTTCTTCGCCATCGTGAGCGTTTTGTAGCTCCCACGTTGGTCGCGTTTCTTCACTACCGACGGCGCAGCAATGGGTGGTGTCAGAGCCATATCAGCACGCCACGGAACACGCAAAAGAGCGAGAACACAGAGAACAAAACGAACCAGGCCTAGCCGCAAAAGCAACTGACTGACACGCTGACACACGCCAAACGCCACAGCGAACAGACTCCGTAGGCGGCTTGGCTTGGCCGTTCGACTGGCTAAAATAAAAAAATAAACGTTTCGCTACACATAGCCTTTGAGATCGGCAATGGCAATTACTGCGTGCATTTTGACACTGGCCCGACGTCCATCTGTAGCAAGTGCAGCATATCAGTGCTGGCAACCTAGCAAATGTATTGTCAATGTCGCGGTCAGCGTGTAATGGCGTATGGCGACGCATCTGGTCACTCAAACGGAGTTCGAATGATCGAATGGCGCACAGCGGGGCGTCCGAATTTTTGGTCGTGAGTTTACATTAGGATCAATGGAGCGAGTGGCGGTGCCATAAAGATGTCCGAATAAACGGGCATGTCCGAATTTTCGGCGTCCGAATAAACGGTCGGCGACTGTATACGTAATGTATAAGAACGTCTGACATTTTAGACGCTGAACCTCTTTGGTTTCCGATTTTTCACCCCTCTGCCAAACTTGCATGTCCAAAACAGCATTAATTGAAGTGCACCTTTCTGCTGCATCTATTGTATTTACATGCATAATTTGCACTCTTGTTGTGATTTTAGAGCTCTGAAAAGGGGGTGTGCAGTTTTATGCAGGCATTTTGCCAATTGTCTAAATAATGGGAAATAGTTAATTATACACCATATTTACTTGCATAATGAACCCACAATCACCTAGGTCATTAAAAAAAGTTTTAATGTATCTATTCATTTTATTTTGGTAAGATAGCCAGTGCTGTTGAAGATCGAAAGAAAGTTAAATCACACCATTATATCACAAAACAATGATGCATTAGAAGTCAAAACATATTTTAAATCATGCATTAAATCGCAAAATAACAATATAATAACCCCCAAATGCAGAGATGTTACTTGGCTCGCGCCTTCAACTTGACTTGAGCAAGTCGGCGTGAAGCAAGCAGCGGACTTCAAAACTTCCAAGTCAGCCTTCGCGTTTCATAGATGCTCAGGCTGTCTTGCGTGGTCAAGTCAAGAACGAGCTTCAAAGCAGAAACATGCTGCTCGCCTGCTAACGAGGTTAATAATGAGTTGATCGCGTAAGGCACGTGTTACAGCAAAAAAAGACCATACATTTTAAAGTAACTATAAAAACGAAGTGCCACAAGCATATTTTTGCCATTTTACAGCTAACGAGTGCTACGTGGTGCCTGCCGCCACAGCGATGCGCAGTGTTGCTTCTGTAAAGCGTTCGTTGCTCGCTGGTTTTAGTGGCCACCCAAATGCGGTGTATTTCTCCACGCTTGCTTTTCTGGAGGCGAAATAAGCATTGGATTGGGTTCTTCTATTTTTTTTTTTCTATCGAACGCCACAGCGTGTATTTTTGCTGACCTGGCTCACGAGGTAACGCGATTTTCACTGTATCCGCCTTTCTGTACGCCTGTGGACATGGTTGTAGCGGGCTAGGTCGCAGTTATATACAAAAAAGAAAACAAAATGTTCTGGGAACACAAGTGATTCGTATCCTTTTGCTGAGTTTAATAAACAAGAAAAAAAAGCGGAGGTCAGGTCATTGCCCTCAGCAGAATTTTGTCTCGCGGGGTGCAGCAATGTCTCGCTGCATGGTGGTGAAGGGGGAGGCGCATGATCAAAAACCCATGATAGGGGCAAACCTTTTTTTTGTGTGTGTGGATTTTTACGTAGCGTTGTGCAACAAGTGATACCTTTCGGAGCGAGAAACACCGCCCTAGACGGCACAAAAGGATAGACGAGGCACACAGACACAACACCAAGTCAATTTTGTACCAAAAGAAACGAAAAATGTCGTCGTGTTTTAGAAAACAGAAATAGCCTTTGCAGTTGCGGAACACTTCAGCGTCGTCACCACCGGGGCTATTATACGCACGTGTGTGTAGTCGACACAACCTGTAACGCCAGGGAACTCAGCCACTTCATAAATGTCTCGCATAACTATAGAAAGTGCCACCGGCTGCAGAAAGCGCACCAGTACCGCGTACAGGTGCTTTGCGATGAATAGCGTAACTTTCGGACTGCACGGCACACTGTCGACTACGGAATGCGGACAAGATTCTCCGTGGCTGTTTGGAATGTGCTAGGGCTGTAAAACCTGAGAGCAATCAGTAGCTGTAAAACTGGAGGCACAGGCTGTCTTCGGTTGTCCCCACTTTCTCGGAGCGGCAACATAACCAGCAGCTGCCACACGGCGTTCTTCGTAAATCTGTACCGAGCGGGGAATTGTTGCTCGTCGTACAACTCCATCCGATTTCCTCGGTCACGTGAAGCGGTTTCAGGAATCTTCGGCAGGCAGTGCGCCTCAGAAAATGCTACGCTTATGGTGAGGCAAGCAAACTCAAAAGCGGCCACCCTCCGCGCGACGTCCATTCCAGAGGCGGCCATGTTGAAATAACACATGAAGTCGCTTTCAAGCTAGCCCCGCAGCTGACTTGAAACTTGCCCTGACTTCGACCGAGCCAAGTCGCCTTCAAGTCGCCCGCAAGTTCGAGAACGATTTATGGTGACCGGCAAGACTGTCTTGAGTCAAGAACGAGTCAAGTACGAGTCAAGTAACATCTCTGCATTCGAGGGTAAAGGTCCAAATATAGTTTAACAACCATGCTACACAGGTGCGAGCAGTGCGAGCGTGGATGACGTCGATCAACATTTAAAAGTCGTGCTTTTTGCAGCAGAGCGCCATCTGTTGAACGCAGAAAAAACCTCTTTGCTTATAGCATGACCTCCAAGATGGGGTGCACGGCATGTTTCTCTCTGACCGTCCCAGTCACCACACTCCCCTGCAAAACCAACATGTATCACCTCGCATTCCCGTCTGTCCAGAAGGGTGCACTCGCTGTGGATTCTGGCGACGACGTAGACCTCTGCAGACCACAGCGTGCACTGGGTTTCAGCATGCGCATGGTTTTAAAAGCAAAGAGATTATTAGAAAACTTCGTCGACTTTGACCGTATCTATTTATCTATCTACCATCCATCCATCCACCCATCCATACACACATACATACATCCGTCCGTCCGTCCGTCCGTCCGTCTGCCGCGGTGGTCTAGTGGCTAAGGTACTCGGCTGTTGACCCGCAGGTCGCGAGATCAAATCCCGGCTGCGGGGGCTGCATTTCCAATGGAGGTGGAAATGTTGTAGGCCCGTTTGCTCAGATTTGGGTGCACGTTAAAGAACCCCAGGTGGTTGAAATTTTCGGAGCCCTCCACTATGGCGTCTCTCATAATCATATGGCGGTTTTGGAACGTTAAACCCCACATATCAATTAATCAATCCATCCGTCTGTCCATTCGTCTGCCCGCCCGCCTACGACTTTTAGCTCTCCTTGCCATTTAAATAATGGTACCTATACCAAAATTGGTATGGCATAACATGACTGTGTGACGAGCATAACTGACTAGTCATAACGTGAAAATCATGACATGTATGTCATGAATGTCATGATTTACATTTCATGGTCTTTTTGCTCTTACGGTGGTTTCGTTCACATGACATATTGCAAAACTGGTATGGTATGACATGACTGCACGGCGAACATAAGTGATGGACCCTAACGTGGAAATCATGACATGCACGTCATGTAAGTCCATGCCGCGCTCATGGTGCGCTCGCGGTCATTTCGCTAGCTTAACATATACCAAATTTGGTATTACGGGATGTGAATGGATGACGAAGGTACAAACATGATAATCATAAGATTCGTGTCATGTAAGAACAGGACAACGTACCTGGCTCATAATGCGCTCGTGGCTGTTTCGCTAGCTTCACGTATACCAAATTTAGTATTACGTGACGTGTATGGAAGACAAATGCCAAGCGCAAAGATGATAATCATGACATGGAAGTGATGTACGACAGAATTTACGTCCGCCTTGTAACGTTGTGCTGATTCTAATATGACACATCAACCTTCCTCGTTGGTGCTTCACATATCATTGATTCCCACTGTTTGGGATCTGCCAATTTTTTTTTCCCCCGCGTGCGAGCCAGAAGCACCGCCAGAATGTCTGGCTGCACTGAAAGCAAGTATTTTTTTCTGCTGCAGTTATACTTGCTTATAATGAACCTCCATATAACGAATTCCTCGATATAATAAAGTTTTTCTATTCCCCGTCGTTATCCCGTAGAAGCACATGTATTTGCGACCTCTATATAACAAACTAAGAAGGGGAGACATCCTTGATATAAAGAATTTCTGCTACGAATAATGAGAATTTCGCCCCAGATATTGTCATTTTGGTATGAACATCCAACTTCTGCGGTTGTCCAGCCTCCGACAAAGCGCGAAGTGGTGGCGGCGCCCCCGTGGCCCTGTCGACTCCCATGGGAGAGCCAGTGCTCATTATTGCACGTGGATATGCGGAAGGCGGGCAGGCCAGTCTGAGCGAGCCTGCGCCCTACCAGCCGGCGTTGCCGTCATTCTTGCCGCCGCAGGCAGATGTGCCCTCCCCCTCCCTCCAAACCAAAAACAAAAAATAAAACAACTTTTGCGTTGACAGTGCTACGCTTTTAGTTAGCGTCGCTTGTCGCGCTACATATGGAGAGTGCCTTACTGAATAGTTTTTTGCAGTTTACACACGTCGTTTGCTTTCCAGTTTCGGCGCCAGCGCGCGTGCATAGTTTCACTGCGCGCACAGCAGCACCCGACGATGTTCAGCTTTGCTTTTTTTTTTAATGTGGACAGCCAAGTCGTGACTACCGAGGGGATGTCGGATTAGGCGCTGATGGAAACTACGACACCGAGATCACGATGGCAACGAATCTTCGGAGGTCGACTCGTCACGCACTTCTGTCTTGCGCTGTGCCGCGAGTTCGCGGGATCGCAGCCTTCGTGATTAGCTGATTAGCCCTGGCAACAACACGACAGCACGTTGAATGCAATGCAATGAATGTGATGGCAACAAATTGGGATGTTATACGAAGGCACGCAGTCACCTTTTTTGGATTTGATATTGCGAGACTCCTACAATACAATGTTGTAATCAAATATGGCAACTCCTGGAAGAAGTGCTCTTTTCACACAGTCTCTTCGTGTTCAAAGCGCACTGATGCTTGACAAGATAGCACGGGCGCCAGGGATCTTATCGAGCCCTTGAAATCAAAGTTCACTGTTGCCACTCGAGCAAACCCCCCTCTCCCATCGCCGCATTTTTTCATGCTTGTTCAAGTTGGGTAGTTTCCATTCTGTTTGAGCATTCGATGGAGGGTCCAACACGCGGGGGGATGTTATCGTATGCACCCTCCAGGCGATAGAGGTGGGACGGCTCCTTCGATCTCTGCTCCAGCAGCGCTCGCTCACTTTTAACTGCTCGTAAAACATACATGGCACGCGGGGAGCGTTATCAATTTAGACTTGTTAGGGAACACGGTGGCAAAGGCAATAACCCACCAAGAGCGTCTATATATATATATATAATTGTTATCCCAATAATAAAGCAGTTCTTTACCGCTAAATAAATGTTTTGTGTTTTTTCTGCCTTCTATATTTTGAATTTTTCAACCTAACCTGCATTAATGAAATCTGCTTTGTAACGAATTTTTCTGTGAATTTGTCAATTTTGTTATGTCCAGGTTTAACTGTACTGCATTTATTTTGGCCCAATTTATGAAGAAAAGCATGACAACTGCTGAATTTTCTTGATATAGATCATTGTAAGGAAGTGTAAATTTGTCTGTGGCAGTGTTACTTTTTTTTCATTACGGTCCACGTTGTCTCGGTGTTAAATACTTCGATTTGAGAAATATCTAGGCATTCCAGCATTCCTTTTTCTGGAGATGTATATGCGTGAAAACCAGGCTAATTATCATCGTTGAATCATATTGCCATGCTATGATGACACATTGGTTTACCATTTTATCGTGTACATGTATTTATAACGTGGTAAACCAATGTGCAGTTATGCTCTAGATAAGTGAGTGTCCTGGTGATGTCACTGAAGTAAGGTGATAAGTAATTTTGCCGGAATATTGTAGAAGGCTTCGATTAGCCAACCTACATTTACTCCCCACGTCTTTCACAGGGAAAGTGCCTCAGTTGCATACCTGCCAAGTCTTCCATATTTTCTGGGAAATTCGCAAATTTTGACCAGTTCTTACATTTGTATGGTTGTCTGGAAAATCTCCCGGTAATTGAAATTTCTGTTTGTGATCTGGCCACATTGACCAAAATTCAGCCCAATCCGATGGTGCCTTTTTTGCACACCCATTGCATTTTATTGTAAATAAACTTGGGAGGCATTCATCAAAACATTTACTAGACTCTCATTGATATGAAACTGGCAGGTACGAAGTTTTGAAATTCCCCAGCCAAATTCCACCATATCCATTGTCCAAAATTTGGATGGTCTGAACAGTTTTCTTTATCGTGGCGAGGCGTATGGACTATAGTACTGAAACCGTTGAACGATGGCTAAAAGCAGCATGCTCAAAGTTAGGAAGGATGCATGTACGCTGCCAGCTCATGCACTGTCAGAACTGTTGTTATCGTTTGCCACAATTGCTGCGGGCGGAACCGTGGTGGCTCTTGACTTGATCATGTATGGCGACGACCTATTTAACTCCGAAAGTGCACATGCATCCATCGCTCGACTGGTCAAAGCGACATTTCTTTCCACAAGCACTGCGCACAAAACAGTGGCAAATGCGACCATAGATAACAAAAAAATGACTTTGCTTTGAAGGCTAGTGCGTTAACTGCGCATGTGGATTGAAAATAAAACTACCGTTTTCCGCAACCACTGCGTGGTAAACCATGGTCGCTGCATTGCAATCATCAACAGCAACTACTAGCCGAGAGCATGCGGCTAATACAGTGGTAGGTTAAAGGTAATAGAGGCGTGATATAAGCCAGAAGCGTTTTGGCGTTCCTGTCTAAGGAATCTAGTAACATTCCTGGTGATCTGCATATTTGGCTATGCTTTGGCATTCAATTCTCAGTTTGCCTCAAGCGAAGCTTCGGTCCTCGCTTTCCCAGCAGCCGGCTGCGCCATCGCGTCCGTTCACGTATGTCGCAGGAAGACACATGCGAGTTCTTTTGACAGAAATGGATTTTACTAGTTGTTTTGATGACACGATATTTCTGGAGATACGAATATTTGCACCCCCTCCCTTTTTTATGGTGTTTTTTTATGTGAAAAAAGGAGAAGGTGTGGAAAATAAATCAATGTGACCCCCCCTTCTCCACATTGTGAAAATCTCCGGGATTCAGAATCTTTGAACTTAGCAGGTATGCTGTTGTTATCGTCTCCTTTTTCGTCATCTGTATTTATTTTGATTATGTTTTGGTAGCACAATGTAAATATCAGTATCAGGTTCATTTACTGTACTCTCGACTGCACCCAAGTCAAAGGTTCGCACATGCAGCAAAACGGCATCTTTCTGAAGAAAACTAGCTATTCGTTGAGGTAGACTACTGAAGAGAGAAACAGTGCAAATTGTTACTGCTATATAACGCAGTATTTCATACCAAGTACACCGAACTCTGAATGCATGTTGCATTCTTCTTAAGCAAGCAAAATATTTCAAACGATGTTCTTTCTTACATTGCCCCACTGAACACCATAAAACTCGCAGTGTGAATGGGTGATCATAAGTGACCAAACGCGCCTGTAATCAACCCGGGTTCGTCGCAGCACCGGTGACGTTCAGTCTAGACATGTGGTGACTGCCCCTCCTTCTTGCCCTTGCTTCTACGGTGCTATGCAAGGTAGTTGGAAAGGAAAACTGGGGAAGCCTCACGGGCGAGTACGAAGCGTTGTGCGCTATGCGAACGCTGTCATTTGTTATTCTTCTTCGCCAGTGCCCCCCCTTACTCTATAGCCTGCAAACTTCGAAGTAAAATAAGTTTCCAGCACGTGCGTATTTTCTGCATTGCAATCATAAGTGCTCTAATATTGGCGGCGCAAATCTTCAGCAAAAAAAAAAAAAAGCCCATTTGAGAATATATACACTCCAGCATTGGCTTTGCTTCTCGCACACATTGACCAAACATTTCCAAAAAGCGCGAGGCTATATAAAAGCGTAAAACTTTTTTTTTTTTTTTTCGCCATATGCAAGCTGTGCCAACAGCGCAGCACCCTTTTCAATGCTCTGTTTGAGCACTGCAGTGCGGAGAAAAGAGCGGGCAACCCCACCTCTGGAAACACTCTCTCCATGCGATTGGGACGGCCGAAGAAAAACACGCTGCATGCCCGCCATTTTGGAGGCCATGCTCATAGCGCTACTTGTGCACAATGGCGTGAAAACAAAGTGCAATTGCGTGCGCTGCCATCTGACGCTGTGTTATTGTTGTGAAGTTTGTCGCAGTGAACTTCGTTGTAACACCTGTTGCGCAGGGCACGATCGGCCGGTAGGAGATACATGGGTGGTTTTAAATTCCGTCGAGCATGCGCTGGAACATGGGAACCGAGTGGCTGGACGACACTTCGGTATTGATCCATGCGAGTTCGTTACGGGAGATAACGAAAAGAACTTCATGCTACAATAATGTTCGTCACGCATTTCGCGGGCTGAAGCACAGTTTCCCCTTGTAAAGAGCGAAGTTCTCAAATAGAGGCTCTGTAGTCCTGCCCCTGAATTGAAGGCCAGCAGAGGTTGAACGGCGAGTTTCTTAATACTGTCATGCGAAATGTTCGCTGTTTTAACACCTGTGACTTTTTTTCTCTCACGTAATGAACCCTTTCCCCAAGTGACATCAACTTTCCTGAAAAAAGAAGGTGGATTCAATGCGCGAGTAAATACGGTGCGTGCAGTATAAATATTTAAAAAAAAGGAGTAAATTGAAGCACAAACAAAGTGTACGTGCATTTAACAGAATTAGCATGTACTTTAACCAGCCAGATCCGGTCATGCGCAGTCTAGTCAAAATTTCTGGCCGAGAGGTCTGATCATGTGTAATTGTTGTGGCCATCATCACCGTCCTCCGAAAGCCTGTTGACCTCGGTTCCGTTGCGTGCGTTTTTAATGCCCCATTTTCTTTGAGCTCATCTCGGCATTGCTTAGAGAAACCAAGTCCCACAACACAATGATAGCAGAGGATCTGAGCATTAGCACATACCGTATAATGCAAAGCGAAATATAGGTCGACCCCTTTACCTTGACCAGCAAAAAAAAAAAAAAAAAAAAAAAAAAAAAAAAAAAAAAAATCAGCTTTGTTCACTGATTCACTTTATTTAGGACTCCAAGCTGTCAGAGCTCTTCTCCGAGAACGACTGCTTTTCACTAGCCGCCTCACATAACATGTCGTCCACGGTGCCATTGAGAGCGTTGCCGATGCAGCACTTCTTAAATGTGCGCACCACCATTTCTTCAGGCACAGACTGCCATGCCTCGGAGACCCAACCACATACTGTCGCGAGAGGTGGGCGCAGCCGGCCTGTAGGGGGTCCGCGGTTTGTCACCAGCCATCCATTCAGTGTACAATGTATGCACACGGCTCTTGAAAGGCTTGTTAAAGACGACGTTAAGTGGTTGCAGTGTTGATGTCATCCCTCCCGTAATGACGACAAGATCAATTTTCCCATCGCAAAGTCTCTCCGTCACGGATGCCGTCAAGTGCCTGTGAAATGCATCGTAACACGAGCATGTTCCGGTGCTGCAGGAGGGCTTCGGCCCACCGGTTCGACATTGTGCAGATCCACTCGCGCATTAGAGCCTCGTCCATGTACCCCTTTTCGCGCATGCGAATGATGACATCTCGTGGCAAGGCCTCCTTTGGCAGCATCTTCCACTTGAAGATGATGAACGGGGCAACTTTCTGCTGTCAGCCGACAGCAGAAATGAGGAAAGTATTACGGTGAAGCTCAAATGCTGGCTTCCGATCGATGAAAGCTTCACTTCTTTTGCCCTGCGTTTGCAGACTGTCATGAACGACGGCATGTAAAACCACACTGGCCTTTCGTCAGCGTTGCCGATCTGGCCTAACATGTAGCCATGATCTCGCCAGAGGCTATTCATATAGAGTTGAAACACTATCAACTTGTCCTCGTACATCTCGGGCAGCTTCTGGCAGATTGACGTGTGCCGTCGAAGGGCAAATCCTTTGCGGCGCATCAAGCGGTGGACCCAATACATAGACCCCTTGAAATCTTTTCTCAACAGACCGGCTTCACGGGCGAGCTCAACGACTTTTGTGTGAATGAGCTCCGCATTCACTGGCAGGGGACCTGGCATGGTACTTGCAAACGAAATGTGCCACCTTGTCTTCGAGTTCCGGGTGCACAGCTCAGCGACCGCAAAAGGACGTCTTCCCCGCATTGCATACCAACAGTTTTGATTGTTGGTTGCGCCAGTTCCTGACGCTTCTCTAGAACACTCCACACTACTGCTGCGCCGCCATGATGCCATTCGCTTTCGAGAATTCAATAACTTTTCTCCTAAACGCGGCGGTAAACTGATGCCACGTCCCAGTATTCATGGCTTGCCGCAGAGCAAGGTCACCACTCGCTAGGAACACTGAATGAACAAGAAAAGTAAAATGGCGTCGGCAGAAAACGCGTCAGGTGTCTGCCCATGGAGGCAATGTTGATGCTGATGCCTAAGAAGCATGCGACGTTCCTTTTGCCAGACAATCACTCTGTTTATGCCAAAGGCCGGTATATAGGTTGAGGGGTGACTTTTTAGTGACATTTTCAGAAAAAAAAATCTCGACCTATATTCCGCACTATACGGCAATTGAAAACAGCAGCAAGTGTGCTTTCTCCCATATCGAACGTCGCACATTGGAAAACTTCAGGCTTAAGCTCTTGGCGGTGGCACGTATTCCTGTTTTCTTCTGCAAACTTTATAATAGCGAGCTTGAATTTCTCTGTGTATATAATTATTGTAGACCATCAGAAGGAAACAGTAAAAATGTGACAGGCGGATGGCGACCTCAACTTTTGAAATCAACCAAGCATACTTTGCAGCACAGATGTAGATAACAAGGGAAACAGTAAGTGTGACAGGCCCTCGCACGCCTCTGATGCAGAGACTTGTTTGTGTTGTGACGCGAGCATGCATTCTCATGGTGGAAGAGATGGGGCGGTAGAGAGACTCACCATCCCATCTCAAGTGTGCCACCATTCATGCTGTCTCTTTGAACGAGACCACTAAGTGCGCTGCATAAGCATGTTGCCTTCACAAATGAAAGCAACTCTCCATTGCTGTGCCCGTGTGTGATCAGGATAGGAGTGGACACAATGAACACTTTCATGGCACATGTGTTTGTACAGTACAGTAAAGCAAGCACCCCAGCAGAAACAGCGTGAACATGGTAAGCGGTGTACTGCACACAACTAGGAATGACCGGCTCTACGCAGAGACAAATGCGGCATGTCAGCGGAGATTTTTCGGCAGTAGAGCATCGGGAAAGCCAGACTAGTTGTCTACTCCTCTGCCGCAGCCTTTGTGTGACATGTCATAGCTTCGAAATGCTCTATGCAAGAAGGCCATAATTTTTTTCACGATCTGCTGGTATTGGTGGCGTGTATTGGATAGACTCACTGCTGGTACCGAATGTATTCGTGAGAGCTTAGATTCTCGCCAACATGCTTGACAAGTGTACTGGCAGGCACTAGAGCTGTTTTGGATATGGCTGTAGTGATTTGACCGTCTGAGCGATGTAAAATGGTATAAATTATTTTTTTTAATGATTTCACAATCCCTAGGTAATCCAGAAAATCAGACATTCATTGTGCCAATAACCACTAAACTTTCTGGGCAAATCGAGCCAACACGGCTATTAATTGCCAGCATTTGATGAGTAAAATGTGTTTTTGCTTTAGAGTGTGCTGCACTCTGTAGGAAAGCTGTATTTATTGCTGCTGCACTGAACAAGCCAGGGGGGATTTTGCATTAGGTGGTCAGAGTTGGCCGAAGCTCAAATATTTCTCTGAAAGCGGCTTAGAAATGTATAGTAAGCTTGAATAAATCTAGGAAATTGGCAAGACATTTTAGGTCTATGTAGACTCTGTAGCTTCATGATCTGCACTGTTTGCTTTCATGTCGTAAAAATATTTCATTCTGGTTCCAGGAATTCGAGAAGCAGCGGCTGCAGCTTCAGAAAACAATGGCATGCAGAAGGATTTGGCATCGGAAGAGCTCTTTGATTTGAAAGGCAAGTTTCGAATTCTTGGTTCTTTCATTTTCAGGTAGCAGATGAGTTAAAAGGCCTCCATTTTGTCTTTTTGTTGCCAGGCGTACTAGGTATTCTCTATACTACCCTCCCACCCCACCTTTCCCTAAAACAGTAACTTTCTTCCATGTTAGAAAATCGCCTATAAGTAATGGTCTTTGGTAAATATTTTAAACATCCTTTTAATTATTTTGCCCTCAGTACTGAAGTATTACAGAAGGGAATGGTTGTAAAACCTCTCATTATTACAGTCGAGCCCACAAATAACGGCCCCGCTTGAAACAAACTTTCACCTAAAATGAACAATATTCGCGTGACCGTGAAAGTATACATTATTTCAATGGCACAAAATCGCACTTACAACAACCGTCTTTGAGCGCCTCCGATCGGTTACAGCGAATGGAGTCGGCGCTCTGCCACTGCCGCTGGATGAACAAGCACTCGTGCGCTCTTTCATCTAGCGGCCCTGGCTCTGCCTACTTCTCGGGAAACCATTTTCGACCACCGATCATAGCCTCCGCTATCCTCTAGAGGATAGCCTCCGCTATCCTCTAGTTGCCGCTCTCCCCGACCGCTTTTTGATACGTACCCCTCCGTCCTTTGTCCCCCCAGCTTTTGCGGCCTAGAGTGACCAGACCATTTGCCGACAACGCCGGCCACCGACTGTATCCAATCGTCTGCGTCTTGGCTTATCGTAATATTCTAGTGCACGCACTTGTGCTACCCCACGGACTCTGATAATTCGCGATTTGTTTTGTGTTTAGGGCCTGTTCTTGCTCTCTTTGCACTCGGCTCAGCATGCCCTCCGCACGCGTGCGAAAGCGTAAAAACGGCTTAGCACGGAACGAATCGCGAAATAGCACAGTCGGGGAAGCCACGCAAGTCCGCCGGCGCAACAAAACGATTCTTTGACCACGGCCGCCGATGCATTGAATATACCGCCGCGCGCGCAGGCACTCTTTCAAGTTCTTCTACGCCCGAGTTGGGCGTTTCGCGGGCCTTTCAAGCAAGCTACCTGACCTGACTCCTTCCCACGAGTTTTGGTTTTCAAGGTCGCCTTCCCGCCGTATCCTCCCCTTTCTTCACCCTATCACAACTCCTTGCCCTTCTCTCGCAAATCTGCTCTTCTCTCTTGATAACAACTCCTTCGCCCGTCTCCACCGCTCCGCAACGCTAGCCACGCCGGCTCGAATTCAGAAGTTTCGTTTTCTGACTAGAAACACGCCCAGAGCTGTACCACGCGTTCTGGCATGTGTGTTCCGTTTGCGTGTCTTTTTCGCTCTTGGTGTGCGCGTTGATGGAACCGGGGTTCTGCCCAGATGACTGGAGCCAGCCAGAGTCTCCGGGAGATGTCGAAGAGAGGAGCCGGGAGCTGCTAACAGTAACTTTTGTTTACATAATATACAGATAGCGTGTTATTACATGATGAGAGCAGCATTATGGAAGCTCTCGACGGAAACATGATGGAGATTCTGTGAGCTTGTGAAAGCTAGTGAAGAGCGCCACGGCGCTCGCGTTTTATGTCCTGGCCTTCTCAGGATTCTCTGCAGGAAAAAACAATGCAGGCCAGGACAGTCCAATGAAGTTTGTCATCTTCACCTCCACCCCCAAAAGGGGAAGGTGAAACACCGCCTCCTTCTCAACCCACGAAAGGGGGAAGAGGCACGCCCAGCTCGGCCTATGGCGAGGGAGACAACACTGCACACCGCGCACGACACAGCACAGCAAGAAGATGTTGAGTCTTACGTGGAAGTCAATTTCGCAGTCTGTTGCAGTGATGGCTATGCGGCGCCAGACAGACCACAAATTGTGGAAACAGCGGCATCAAGGCGCCACGGAGAACGTGGAAAATGCATCCGCAGACGGTTGTCAGACGCTGGGCCCTTTGCCCGGGGCACCTTGACGAAAAAGCAAGCTGCCTTGAAGGCCAACAACCCTTCCCAATCCGTCAGTCGGTCAGGCGTGTCCAAGGGGTTTTGTGAGGGGCACCGACGACCTGGGATAACTAGAAGAACGATTTCTCTGTTGGCGTCGCTCTTGGTGCATCTCTGGGAGCGCTGACTCGGAAGAAATCAGGGTAGGCTCAGCCACAATGCCTCATGCGTCAAAGCGGCGTCAAGCCAGGCAGGCCAATCATAACAGCCCGTCCACCGCCACAGGAGGTCTTGAAGGGGTTTGCTGCACCAAAGCACTCTGCAAAGACCGTAGATCTGCTCTCTTGTAGACGTTGACGCAGGCTGTACCAATCTCTGGACCTGAGCCATGGCTAGCAAACGCCAGAAACAAACCACGCAAGGCCCGAGGCACAACAAACAGAGAGCACTCAACTGACCTCGAGAAATGCAAAGTTCTGGTAAAACTCTCTAAAAATATCAAATTTGTGCGCTCGCTCGCGAAAATCAAGAATTAGATAACTAAGTCGTAACAAACTCAGACCTACTACGTGCGAAGCAAATCAACAGCCTAACGTTTTGTATCATTTCCCAGAGAGATTCATGTAACGTTGTGGTTCCTTTGTTTCTCACACAACTTGCAGGTTCGATTTGGGAGGTCCGAGGAGCCACCTCAGGACACTTCCCGAAGGACAAGTCCGTTTGATGCAAACATTTAACGGCAACAGCTTCAGACCACTTAACCCAAAATATGATGAGTCCTATCTCTCGGATACAGTTACAAACAAATCTTCAAGCTATAAGTTAGTCACTCATCATCAAGTCCTACCACTCAGTCCCTAAACAAAAAGTCCTAAGCACGCAGTTCCTACACACAGAGTGTGTTGCGGAACGTCAAAAGAGCGGCATTTCACTGACGTTGTTGCGTAAGAGCATTGGGGCAAAGCACAGGGTCGATGCAGTTGTCTTTGTAGTTGGCACCGGCGTTGGGCAGCTACATGAATCGTCGGAGAAGCAGCCTTCCTAGGCTGCCGGTGGACGCTGCACCAGCTGACGCTGCATTTTATGTACTGGCCTCGAGCTAGAGTCCCGGCCGGACAGCTCAGACCTGTCCATGGGCACGGAAAGCCAGCGCAGCCTGGTAGTCCTGCAGCCTGGTAGTCCTGCAGCCTCTCAGGTCACCGGACGATGGAGGTAGCAGCCTTGGCTCGGGTCCAAAACCCGACCACCCTGATGCGTGGCTCGTATTCCTCTGGCCACCGCTGCGACTCTTCTTTCTTTTCTCTCTCTTGCGCGTGCTTCGAACAATGCAGCGTCTGCATCGAATTCACTTCAGTAATTTATTGTTAATTATTAACGTTCGTGCCAGCTTCTTCTTCCCTGAGACTTCCAACTTCGTTCACGACGCGCACTTTAAATTCCTCTCTCCCCGTTTCAAGTTCCGCGCACTCCACCCGCTTTGAATTCCGCACACTCCATCACAATTCACAGAGTTTCAGGCACGCAGGTGCTATGGGCAAAACAAAACGAAAGGAGGTAGTTAATAAATTACGCCTTTCACTGCATAAGTAAAACTCAAGATCAAACTCACGCGTATATCATAAAAGAAACAGAGAACCAAAAAACCTACACTGCTTTGCAAAAACAGAAGGCTCAAACAGAGGCTTTTTACCTTCAGCCTACTTCTCTGTTAAGATAAACTTTTGTGTAAAACATAAAATAAACAGCGACACATAAACCTATACTTCACTGCAAAAAGAGAAGGTTTAAACAGAGGTTTTTACCTTCAGCTTAATTCTCTGTTACAATCAACTTGCGCAAAACCCTCTACTTGGGTGCTATGTTTTGCTAAATATAAGCAAACAAACAGTTTACTAATTATCTCAATATCTGCACTTAGGACGAGGAGTCGCCCCGCCGCGGTGGTCTAGTGGCTAAGGTACTCGGCTGCTGACCCGCAAGACGCGGGTTCGTATCCCGGCTGCGGCGGCTGCCTTTCCAATGGAGGCGGAAATGTTGTAGGCCCGTGTGCTCAGATTTGGGTGCACGTTAAAGAACCCCAGGTGGTCAAAATTTCCGGAGCCCTCCACTACGGCATCTCTCATAATCATACGGTGGTTTTGGGACGTCAAATCCCACAAATCAATCAATTAGGATGAGGAGGAAAATAAAGCTTTCAAAATGGGCATACTCCTTACTCATCACAGATAAGCAAACATTAGAAAGTAAGACAATCAAAACTGGATACAAGTTTTAGTATCCTTACTCTGTCACAAACATTAAGCGGCACCCTTTCATACGGGCTCTGGGGGGACGATCACACCACAGCTTTTGAGATCATACCGCAGTTTTGAGACAAACAGCAAACCTGTCCGAAGCTCTCAGTGGCAGTGGCCTTTGTTCCGCGGTCCCCAAACTCCAATACAGAGGCGTACCGATAGTCTCGCATGTCCCTTGTTTGCCTTTCGGTCAAGTGGTTACCCTTTCGCCGTGGAGGGGGATGGCTTTTGTCATTCCCGAGAATGCGCCTCGTTGTTCTGCTCGGCTGTCTATTCTGCGTTCAAGGCGATGAGACCAGACGTCCACTTTGACGTCTGAGTTTCTACGCCTTTGCGACACGCTTCATTCCTAATCTCGCTTTCTGACAGACCCTCAACTTCTTACTTCTAGCCAGCTTTTTGGGGATTTCCGGCCTCCGCTCGAGGCAATACTGACCCTTCGCGTTCCCTCTACGTTTTCGCCGGCGCACTTTTCTTTTGGGGCGGCACGGAACGCTCACCGACTCGGCAATAATAGTCGGAAGTACATTGCTCAAAACTCTAGTCAGCTCAATTGGCTTATCCTCGGCGCTATTTTTGTCTGCACTTTCGAAAGAACGCGACAATCAACACTTGCTAAACCAGCTGGCTCGCCATCAGATGTCTCTCCTTGATGAGAGTCGTCACCTCGCGCTATGTTAAGCGCCTCTCCCTCTCGTGATAAGCTAAGCGCCTCATCATCGGGACCTTTACAAACTACTTTATTGGTGCTTTCTGCTTCCGTAACCTCATGAACAAACTCACAGGCCATCAGAGGCGTCAGAGCTGTCGCCGATTTGTCACCAAAACAAAGGCCTCTCAAGAGCACATCCGCGTCATTCTGAGTGGGATAATGCCCGGGCAGGTTTTGGAATACCACAGTTTCTGTTGCGAGCAGTCTGAACCGTTCCTCACTCTCAATGCGGGCTAACGGCAAACACACACATTTATTCTCAATTACATGCTGTGCGCACCTGCGTTCCCCTGTGGTCACCTCATTTTTCACGGTGTCGGGATGTACATCATTCAGTGGTGTGGCTGAGTCCTGTGGTACATCACACAACGTGCTCTATAACGGACTCTTGAACATAGGGTTTCAATTGTTCCAGTTCATTGTCGGTGCTGTCCACAAAACAGAGAACATTCCTAAGCTTGCGGCAGCCGATTGCGATGTGACTCTTTGCAACGGTGGCATACAACCGGCTTTCTAGCCTTAAATGCCTTTTGTTTCTTTCGATCTTCTGAGTGGCTCACTGTAGCCGTCGACTTTGCAGGACTATCTTTTATTTTCTTCTGCGAGGATGCTATTCCATTGATTGGGTTACTTGAAGCCTGATAAATTCCTAAAGCTAATTGTCTTTGCTCATTTATCCTGTCTTCTTCAGCCCACCTTTTGT
Source organism: Rhipicephalus microplus (assembly GCF_043290135.1). Classification (NCBI taxonomy): domain Eukaryota; kingdom Metazoa; phylum Arthropoda; class Arachnida; order Ixodida; family Ixodidae; genus Rhipicephalus; species Rhipicephalus microplus. The sequence goes on along the minus strand of NC_134710.1, from coordinate 106,895,958 downwards.
TCTTTTCAACCTCTTCCCAGCTTTCCTCAATTTCGTCACTCTCCGCCCCGCATTCCTGAACAGCCTTAATCAGCTGCGACTCTCTCTCTTCTCTCCCAACCTTGATTCCCAGCTCTTCACAAAGTAGCAAGAGGTCTGGTTTCTCAAGCTTCATTACCAAATCCATGGTATTCATGAGTGAGGACTTTCTTACCCGCCGTGACGTTAGGTAGCGAACAAGCGAAGCCCACACGCACAGTAAGAACACTGTCAGTTTAGAACATGAAAGATAAAATTGTGAATAGTTGTGACGTATGGTAGCGGTGCAACGAAACCTATACGCACTGAAGATTACACACAAATTTAGAAAACTTCAAAAGCTAAAACATGGCAAAACTCAAAGAAAGTCAAGCACTTACCATATCGTTGAGGCCCGAGTCAAGCATGGGTCATCCCGTTGCTGCTAACCAGTTGACGTGTTAGCATCCCACCGCTGCCTCCAGTTGATGTAACCGGGGTTCTGCCCAGATGACCGGAGCCAGCCAGAGTCTCGGGGAGATGTCGAAGAGAGGAGCTGGGACCTGCTAACAGTAACTTTTATTTACATTATATACAGGTAGCGTGTTATTACATGATGAGAGCAGCATCGTGCAAGCTCTCGACGGAAGCATGATGGGAGCTTCTGCGAGCTTGTGAGAGCTTGTCAGAAGCATCTCGCCGCTCGCGTTTTATGTCCTGGCCTTCTCAGGATTCTCTGCAGGAAAAAACGATGGAGCCCTGGACAGCCCAGTGAAATTTGTCATCTTCACCTCTGCCCCCAAAAGGGGAAGATGAAACTCCGCCTCCTTCTCAACCCACGAAAGCTGGAAGAGGCACGCCCAGTTCAGTCTATGGCGAGGGAGAACACACTGCACACCGCGCAAGACACAGCACAGCATGAAGACGTTGAGTCTTACGTGGAAGTCAATTTCGCAGTCTGTTGCAGTGATGGCTATGCGGCGCCAGGCAGACCACAAATTGTGGAAACAGCGGCATCAAGGCGCCACGGAGAACGTGGGAAATGCATCCGCAGACGGTTGTCAGACGCTGGGCCCTTTGCCCGGGGCACCTTGACGAAAAAGCAAGCTGCCTCGAAGGCCAACAACTCTTCCCAATCCGTCAGTCGGTCAGGCGTGTTCAAAGGGTTTTGTGAGGGGTACTGACAACCTGGGATAACTAGAAGAACGATTTTTCTGTTGGTGCCGCTCTTGGTGCATCTCTGGGAGCGCTGACTCGGAAGAAATCAGAGTAGGCTCAGCCACAATGTCTCATGCGTCAAAGCGGCATCAAGCCAGGCAGGCCGATCATAACAGTGTGTGTGGTCAGGATGGCGGACGCTTGCAACAAAACGTCGAAAGTGGGACCGCTTGGCTTAGGTGCCGCTTTGCGAAGCGCTTGCCCATAGCTGTTGACCACCTGGCAGCCAAAGTGCCGCTTCGGGGGTCCCGGTATTCAGCTGTGGAGATGGAGAATATTTCGTGGGCGGTGGTGACGGCTACATGCGCACGAAACTGTTTTCGCGAGGTCGACTTCGTCGACGTCGGGCCCAAAGCCGATTGAAGCTTCCGAACAGGACCACTGCGGCGGCGATTTGTGGCAGCGCGTCGGCGACTTCGACATGGGAGAGCAGTTAGGACATCTGTTGCGATGGTTTCATTACGGCCTATGATGATACCGACACTGCGGATTTGTGCACGGATTAGGGCATAATAAAGTATGTGGCAAGAGCGATTTAAAGGAATCGGATTGCGAGAACGACGAAGCTTTGGAGCCAGTGCCTCATGCAGCTTATGCCACGGGCCTCGGTGAAGAGCACGCTGCCGTTTGAAATAAACTCGGGACCGCCCTTATCGCTTTTGCTCTTCGAAACACGTGCATCACGGACTTTTTTGGGAAAAAAAAATTGTGTTTTAACTGGCAGCTTTTCATTTACTACGAACTTTGGGATAAAGCGAACGGATGCTGCGTCACGCTCAGGTTCGTTATAAGCGGGCTCGACTGTATATCCACACTATACCTGTGAGGATGAAATGTATTGCACTTCATGGTGCATTCAGACGACGGACCGAATCCGGATTTGTCATGGACGCAGGCAGCTAATCTGCGGATGATTCGCCTGCAGGCGCATCCACACGACGGACGGCTTCCTAGGAGAAAACAGCCGGATTACCCTCGACAGCAGGTTCGCCGCTCACCTGCACCCGCTGAAAGCAGACCGGTTTGAGAGTATTTAACATAGATGCCCGCAAGAAGCGACGCTTGACTGCGATGTCTGTCGCGTTGTGACAAATGAACGAGAAGTGTTATTCTGTCAGGAGAAAAGGGAATTGCTGGCAGAATGTTCTTTCAACTACACTGTTCCCTACTTGTAGAACTTCTGAACGCGTCTCCCATCCTTTTTAGAAGCGGCACGTCACCGGTTGCAGAATTTAGAATATTTCACCATCATGACGGCTATGAATCTCGCATGTCAAACGACGGCGGCGACATTTCCCGAACCACCAAAAGTGATTTCTGCGTATTTAATCACCTGAGAACAAAGCCTCCGGAAACTAAGTAAACCATGCTCAAGTGTAGATGATGCGGACCAGTCATGCAGCTGTCCGCGATCCATGGAGGACATGCCGCGAGCAGACGAAAAGTGTACTGGTTGCCACCAACCCTGACCTATTCCGCTGAAGTACCGGCTTTCTCCTGCCAGAATCCCGATGTGAGAAACAGGTCAGGTTCATCCGTCCGCGAGCCGCGCGGACGAGTCGCGGCCGAGGGGAATTGCTGATGTGAGGTCACGTGATGCGCCGTCCGTCCCGCCACATCCGGGTTAGTGTCCGTCGTCTGAATGCACCATTAGCATCAAATTGGACATCACGTCAGAACTGCTTACGTTCGGAAATATTCGTGGACTGTCAAAAATATTTGGAGCAATGAATAGCATCTACATCAATTGAAAAACTTCAGCTAACTGGGCACCATAAAATATACAAACTTTAAGCTGTCTACACACACTTTGTGTAGGCCGTAGAGTGGAGAAAATACACTTAAACTTCTCTTTAATGAAGTTCAAGAAAGTGCCAAACTTACTTCTCTATGCCCATTTATGCCCTTCGGTAAAGTATCCTTGGAGGATATGCATGCTGTGTGTGCACTTTAAAACATGTACATTGGCTAGCAGGTGATTGGGCATACCAGCCACATTATGCGTAATTCAGCCTTGTCGACCACATGGCAACTCTGCCCAATTTTGTAGCAATACTCTGAATAAGATAGCGGATGCAAATTTGATATTTAATCTGTAGCATTAGCTTTTGATGTTCGTGTTGAAATCGTAGCTTTTCATTTTCCAGATCTGAACCTTTACGATGATGCTTTCCTAGAAAATGGTAAGCTCATGATCATAAGCATTTTATATTCTTCTTGAATTAGTTGGTGCACTGATCATTTTATTCGCATGTAAGTATTGTGTCATATTATAAGTGCTCATAATATTTAATATCAGTTTAGTACTGACTCATGCCCATAACTTTGTCACCATTGTCTTTAGTTACTGTTTCATCAGTGTAATGAAACACTTTTTTTGAGTAACCATGGAAATAATTTCTTGAAAAAGCGTATTGCCTCACAAATTCAACGCAGCAAAAGTTTTGAGAATCCGTCCAGTACGAGTGGAGTTTGTACAAATTTGTCACACGCTGACATCGCATTCTCTCTTCTCTCGTCCCGACGAAAGTGCTGGTAGCTAAGCAGGGAGGGATGGGAGGGGCAAACAAAAAACGTCACGCACGCCTCATGACCTTGAGCGTTTTTTTTTTTCGTTTTTTACTTCGAATGTGCGGTTCTTTCAGTGCAATTGCACGCGCACGCGTGGACAAGTCACAGCCTTTTGTGATGATCTCTGTAACAACCAAGCTTGCCATGTTCAAATCAGCCAATGGTTGATAGATGGGTAATCTATGTGTGATTTTTGAGCATATTCCGTTATTTGTCGAGGGAAGAGGAAGCAATTTTTAGCTGACTTCGATAATTTATTGTGAATTCCAGGCCGCGTGCTGCGCTATAACATTTAGCTCGCATGTTCTTGGGAGCCTCTACTATCGATCAGCAGCGTTTTCTGACCATGCTCAGAAAGTTTTACAGGGCCCCATTAAATCAGAGCCAGTGCTGCTTGTAGTTGTCAGATTCACAGGGACATGACTGGTTGCCTGTGGAAATCGCTCATGCGAAAAGTTAGCATCCGAGTACTACCAACTGATGAGAAAATGAAGATAAACAACCTTTCATTAGCCTATTGTGCACATATTTTAACTAAAAATTGTTTTAGAAGTTAAGGGCATGTTATTCACTTTAAATGTTGTGTTATATGGGCTTTTTATTTTACCTTTAGTGCCTCCAAATACGTCATTCTTGTGCCTGAGCCCACCACTTAGCGAGCGAGACTACTTTTTTCACCTTGATGAAAACGAAGGCATCTGCGACTTGTTTGACGTCTTGTGACACATCGGCCGTCCTCTGCATACTATCTATTTTTTTCATGTTTGGGATCATTTGAGAAAATGTTGCTTTTTTGCTTGTTGAACTTCTTTCAACGAGTGTGGGTGTTTGTGTCAACTCTCAAGTTGCCTGTACATTATGAGAGAGGGCGTAATACTACCACTGGACTGCTGCTGCCACTTTGATAGTCTTGCAGGGCGTTGCTTTCATACACAAAGCTGGCAGATGGTCGAGATGACAGCAGTGATGGTTGAGTGATAGTGGTATGCTAAAGCTTTCCATTGCATTGTGAATAATGCTTCGTGAATAGTTCATGAGGTGGCTGTCATAGTACTCGGTTTGCTTAAAGGCCAACTCCGGCGATTTTTTGACCATGTCAAGGTAATGGTGTTTCTATGTTCCTCGGACACTCATGTCAGGAGCCCAATAGCTGAAATGCTCTGTAAGTTCAAAAATAATTTTTAATAAGCAAAAAAGTACAAAACCAAAACTGAAACACGACTGGGTGCCCTGTCTGCGTATGACTTACTATTTTGTAAGAACCGGTGGCCATATACTGGTCTCGCCGGCACGTAGTATGAAAACTGTGGAAGCCAGACCAGCGAAGCACCGTCCCAACACCACAGAGGAAGGAAGAAAACCTTTCTGGGCTATATACGTGCCAAATACCGCCGTTGTCGCCTTGTGGCCAGCACAATAAACGCTGTAGTGGCCAAAGTAGTGATGCCATTGGCTGCATCACTTTCGTTGACATGTCAAACACGACGTCACACAGACAGTGTTGCCAATAATTCTGGCAAGCGAGGTGAGCTTTTCAAGGCAATCTTTAAAATTCATTTTTAAACAATCAGCGCATCTTTCAAGTCTGTAATTTGGCATAAATGACGGAAATGTGCGAAGGAATGTACCCAGCGAACTTCATTGACATTCATAGACCTCGAGAAATCGCCGGTGTTGGCCTTTAAACCTACATTGTTGAGTGATACTTCCCTCTTTCACTGAAGTTTCTACAGTGTACTGCTTTCAGCTCTTTTTTTTGCTACAATTGAACCTCTTTTTTTGTAAGTCCAAGGGGCAATTCTTGTCTTTTATATGCGGTGTCTCTTATAAGCAGAGTGCTACAGTTGCGGTTTTTTTTATCAGCCCCTATTTTGATCAGCCCCTATTTTGATGTCTCTTATGCCCAGTCGTCTCTTATGTAAGTGTCTCTAATAAAGGGGCTCGACTATAGTACATAACATGGCGTTGTTGTTTGACATCAAACCACTTCTTTTGCTGCTATATATAGACCCTTTTGTGTGTTATAGAATCATAAACATGCAGATTTCATGGATCACATGAAGTATTTATATCATCAAAACTAACAAGATTGTGTGAATTCATTTCATATAGAGCTTAATTGGCATGGCTTTATTCTCTGTAATTAATTTGAGTAGTCAAGTAGATGGATTAATATCAATGGGGGGGGGGGGGGAGGTGAGAGCTTTCACAGTGCAAGCATGAAAAGCTTTTATTCAACTTTTTATTCTGTCTTTTCCTCCCAGTCTAGTAATATCTACTTTACCTTTTGGTGTAGCTAGATGTTTTATGGCCACTCGGTGCACAATCTGTTGCTTCACGTGTCGCTGGTTGTGTTCCACACAGCACAGTTGGGTTTGCATGCTTCATCTCTGGCTTGATAGACAATAAGGCACTCAAAGTGCAATAGAAAAAGAAATAGCATTTTCACCTTAAAGAAGACATGGTAAAAATAAAATAACCTTGGCTCACAAGCTTCGAACACAGCATCTAGGAACTACAGTGGGAAATGGTAACTCATTGCTAATGCTTTAATTACTAGATACATTTGCTGTTATGTGAGCTGCTGTTAACCTTCTCAATGGCTGCATTAGGCACTCTGCTGCATTGCACCTCAAGCTAGCGACTGAAATTTATGATATTGGTGCAGATTTGGCTAATTTGTTGACTTAGTAGGCACAGTGATGGAAGGGCTCTTCCGATCGCTCCAAACTGCTCCAAAAGAGAAATGCTGCTGAATGCTGATCCAAAGTGCAATATTTGCTAGTAATTGCTCCAAACCTGCTCCGAAAGGACTTTGGCAAACTAAAAAGAATGAAGTTGAACCATGGGACCATCCCGTCAGCCTAAGCGAAACCAAAAGCAAGGTGTAAGCACTAGATTTGATTTGATGTGTGAGGTTTAACATCCCAAAACCACCATATGATTATGAAAGACGCCATAGTGGAGGGCTCCGGAAATTTCGACCACCTGGGGTTCTTTAACGTGAAGGTGTAAGCACTATCATCCTAGTATGCTACTGAGTGGCGTAAATCCAGAAAAATTTTTAGGGGTGACACATATCAGGCCACGGTGTCTAATATATATCTTTAATATGGGTTGTATTTTTATTTATATAGGAATTAAATCGTGCTTTTAAATAAAATTTAGAAAAAACGAGTTTGACGTCCAAGCTCGAGCATTCATTCAATTGCATTCTATTCAGTCTCTTTTTTTTCACCTTTTATATACACCACTCACAGTGGTCATTAAGAGTGTTCAACACACCCTAATTTTACACATTGTGTGCAGTCCAACAGTACTTGGTCTACAGTTCTCCAATGGGGATTTGTAGAATGCAGGAATTCTACGAAGAGCATTTTAGTGTTGTTCCATGAGAGAGTAATCGGAATGAATGCAATTGAAACTCGTTTTATCCTGTTAACACCCAATTATATCATTAAAACAAGGTAACATGTCTAAATGCAGAAACAAGAGAAGAGAACAAAGCAACACAAATACCGACTGTGTTCGGAAAAGGCTCACTGCGATGGGAAGAAAACCATTTCGGGAGATCTCATGTACTATGAGAATCGATGTTTTGACATGTAAAGCCTCAGCAAATCTATTTCTTCTTGTGAATAAGCCAGGTAGCTGTGCAGAGAGATAGAAGAGAAATAACATTTATTTATACATCGGCGTGTAGGAAGCCCTCGGCCTCGCAGGGTGCGGATGTTCCCTATCTTAAGATTACGGCTATTAGAGTCCGATAATCTCAGAGCCTAGAGCTCGAGGATGTTGTGCTCCGACTAGGCGACAGTTACTCGGGTGCCTTTGCACACGAGTAACTGTGCAGTCGTAGATTTTGGCTAAGGTTATATATGTTCGTATATGGTTGTGCGGTCGAACCCCTTGGTAAAAGGCACTGATATAAGAGACAAGTGGCTATAAGAGACACCAGATATGGGTTAACAAAATGCATACGAGGTACCCTGTTTATAAGAGACATCTCATATAAAAGGCAAGGATTGCTGCCCGAGCATGCCTCTTATAGAAGGCTTTAACTGTATTTAACTACTTTTTGGTGGCTCATTGCATTGCTCCCAACATACTGATGCCACTACTGAGTTGAATGCCTTTTGTAGTTTAGGAAAGCTACATAAAGGGTCTTGAAATATACTAAGTATACAAAGGGGTATGTTGTACTCGGCAGGTTTCTCATTTACCTGATCAGATTTCTTTGATTCATTGTAAAGTATGCCTTCCTGGGACAAGCTTGTCCTCTTGATTGATCGAAACTACCCTTTTCTAAAATAAATTCATTTGAATTTTTTTTAATGGTCAAAGTGAGCTGATGCACTTCAACTCTTTAACTTATTTATGCCTCCCTTCTTGTGTATCGATGTGATATCAGTATTTAACTAACTTACTGACACATCTGAAGTTTTAAGACATTCATTGTAAAGAATTATTTATATTATCCGAAAATTCATGCTTTCATGACTGAATGTTTGAGATTCTACTTCAAGATTCTACTTTTAGTAATTATTTTGCTCTTAAAAAGACATGACCCAAGTGCAAATGAAATTGGAAAGCCATAATTTTTTTTTTTGATCTCTACACATTAGTGAACTCAGTTGGGTGGTGTGTCACACGTGGGACTTGTGTAAAGCGTGCTTTTGTGCTACGGGAAATTGTACTGAAATTGCACTTTTTGATTTTAAGCCATTTTAATTGGAGATAGGTCTGCAAAATTTGTAGGGCTAGCATTGCGGGAACAAACATACTGAACTGAAATCATACTGGTGTTCAGCTGTTAATAGAAATGCCATCCATCTCGAAAGCTTTCAGGCTGATGCACGCATGACCAGAGTTGGTGTTGGGTCATAATAGGTGGCATGATTGCTCAAAGCATGCCTTGTGCTGTGTATGAAAAAAAAAAAAACTGTGACTTGTTGAGTCATAAAATAGTAGTATGTAGGGCATGAATGTGCAGGAAGTCCCGCCTTGGTGGTCTCATGGCTAAGGTACTCGGCTGCTGATCTGCAGGTTGCGGGATTGAATCCCGGCTGCGGCGGCTGCATTTCTGATGGAGGCGGAAATGTTGTAGGTCTGTTTGCTCAAATTTACGTGCATTTCAAAGAACTCCAGGTGGTCGAAATTTCCGGAGCCCTCCACTACGGCGTCTCTCATAATCATATTGCCACTTCTAAAGGCTCGTTGCACTTCTAAAATCTCGTGACTATATGGTGGTTTTGGGATGTTAAACCCCACATATCAATCGTCAATCAATGTGCAGAAAAGGCAGTCACCTGCACATTTCCATTTATAGCACAAACCAAAGATGTCATTTTCAAAGAAATTGTACTGAAATCCAGGTGATCTAATGACATCCTATGAGATAAAAACTACAATATAAATCACCCACCCCATGGTAGCTTCTGAATCCAACTACATTGTGCTTGTGCATACCTGTGAACTCTACCATGTTTTTCTTTTGTTTTCAATTGTGGACTACTATAATTTAGGAATAATTCCATGATTTCATTTTCTGTAAGATGCTGTATTCCAGTAAAGTAATTTTTAAAGGGGATTTTCAGTTATTCCTTGAAGCAGTTAAAATGGTTGACCATACTTTTGCCTAAAATGTAGGTCAGTGTGTACTGGTAAATTATTTTAATAATCTCTGTCATAGGCGATTTTGCTATCATAGGTTAGTTATTTTGTCCTATGGAGGTAAATAACATAAAATATACAACAAAGAAAACAAATCCCCAATGGACAATTCTGTTTGTTTGTGGCACCTTAGTATGTTGGAAAAAAATTTAAAAAACGCCAGGCCTGGATAGGAAGCACAGCACATTCCTAGGGAAAGCTGGAACAGTGGCCTTTCTAGAAGCTATTGTAAACTCTCTGACTAATGGAAGCACGCACTGCGTCATGTACAAATGATGCTACTATGCGTTTCTGTTGCATCAAGACAAAGAATTATTATCCAGTTCAAAAGTGGAATTGAACCGAAGTGTATTTTCTCAGAAGCTTAATAATAACTGTCGGAGTTTAACATTCCAAAACCACGATATGATTATGAGAGACATTATAGTGCAGTTCTGTGAAACATTTGACCATCCGGTGTTCTTTAATGTGCGCCTAAATCTAACTACAGCGGCATCAAGCATTTTCATCTCAATTGAAAGCGTGGTGATCGCAGATGGAATTTGATCTGTCTACCTTCAGGTCATCTGTAGGTAATCCTGAGCAGTGTGGCGGGTTTCTAAGCAGCTTGCACAGCATGATGATTCATCATCAGCCTGACTACGTCCACTGCAGGACAAAGGCCTCTCCCATGTTCCGCCAGTTAACCCGGTCCTGTGCTTGCTGCTGCCAATTTATACCCGCAAACTTCTTAATCTCATCTGCCCACCTAACCTTCCGTCTCCCCCTAACCCGCTTGCCTTCTCTTGGAATCCAGTTAGTTACCCTTAACGACCAGCGGTTATCCTGTCCACGCGCTACATGCCCGGCCCCTGTCCATTTATTCCTCTTGATTTCAGCTATGATATCCTTAACCCCCGTTTATTCCCTGATCCACTCTGCTCTCTTCTTGTCTCTTAAGGCGACACCTACCATTTTTCTTTCCATTGCTCGCTGTGTCGTCCTCAATTTAAGCTGAACCCTCTTTGTAAGTCTCCAGGTTGCTCCGTAGCTAATTACCGGCAAGATACAGCTGTTATATACCTTCCTCTTGAGGGATAGTGGCAATGTACCTGTCATAATTTGACAGTGCTTGCCAAATGGGCTCCACCCCATTCTTATTCTTCTAGTTACTTCAATCTCGTGGTTCGGCTCCGCGGTTATTACCTGCCCTAAGGAGACATAGTCTTTTACATTTTGAAGTGCACTATTACCTATCTCGGATCGCTGCTCTTTTCTGAGGTTGTTGTACATTTCGTTTTCTGCAGATTCATTTTAAGACCCACCTTTCTGCTCTCCTTGTCTAACTCCTAATCATGAGTTGCAATTCGTCCCCTGAGTTACTCAGCGATGCAATGTCATCGGCGAAGCGCAGGTTACTAAGGTACTCTCTATTAACTCTTATCCCTAACTGTTCCCATTCTAGGCTTCTGAAAACCTCCTGTAAGCACGCGGTAAATAGCATTGGGGAGATTGTGTCCCCCTGCCTTACACCCTTCTTGATTGGTATTCTGTTGCTTTCTTTATGAAGCACTATGGTAGCAGTTGATTCCCTGTAGATTTCTTCCAGGTTGTTTATATATACTTCATCGACGCCCTGATTCTGCAGTGTCTGCATGACGGCTGATATTTCTACTGAATCAAACGCCTTCTCGTAATCTATGAAGGCTATGTCTGAAGGCTATGTCTATGAAGGCTATATTCTGAGCATTTCTCTATTACCTGATTGATAGTATGAATGTGGTCGATTGTTGAGTAGCCTGTACGAAATCCTGCTTGTTCCTTTGGTTGATTGAATTCAAATGTTTTCTTTACTCTGTTAGCAATTACCTTTGTAAATAGCTTGGATACTACAGAGAGCAAGCTAATCGGTCTGTAATTCTTCAAGTCCTTGTCATCTCCTTTCTTGTGTATTAAGATGATGTTAGCGTTCTTCCAAGATTTTGGTACCCTTCCCGTCAGGAGGCACCTCGTAAACAGGGTGGCTAGTTTTTCTAGCACAATTTGTCCTCCATCTTTCAGCAGATCTGATGTTACCTGATCCTCACCAGCAGCTTTGCCTTTTTGCATGCTCTCCAAAGCTTTTCTGACTTCTTCTATCATTACTGGTGGGGTGTCATCTGGGTTACTGCTAGTTCTTATAGTATTAAAATCGTGGTTGTCCCGGCTACTGTACAGATCTCTGTAAAACTCCTCTGCTATTTTAACTATCCTATCCATATTGGTAGTTATTTGGCCTTCTTTGTCCCTTAGTGCATACATCCGATTTTTGCGTATCCCAAGTTTCCTCTTCACTGCTTTGACGCTTCCTCCGTTTTTCAGAGCGTGTTCAATTCTCTCCATGTTATAGCTTCTTACATCGGATACCTTATGCCTATTAATCAGCTTCGAAAGCTCTGCCAGTTCTATTCTGTCTGTTGTACTTGAGACTTTCATGATTTGACGCTTCTTAATGAGATTCTTCGTTTCCTGGGAAAGCTTGCCAGTGTCCTGTCTAACTACCCTGCCTCCAACTTCCACTGCACACTCCGTAATGATACTCGTCAGATTATCATTCATTGTATCTATGCTAAGGTTGGTTTCCTCACTAAGAGCCGAGTACCTGTTCTGAAGCGAGACTCTGAATTCCTGTACTTTCCCTCTCAGTGCTAGCTCATTGATTGGCTTCTTGCGTATCAGTTTCTGTCGTTCCTTTCTCAAATCTAGGCGAATTCGAGACCGTACCATTCTATGGTCACTGCATCATACCTTGCCAACCACTTTCATATCCTGCACGATGCCTGGGTGCGCACTCATTGTAAAGTCAATTTCGTTCTTATTTTCGCCATTAGGGCTCCTCCATGTCCACTTGCGGTTTCCTCGTTTTCGGTAGAAGGTATTCAAAATCCGTAAATTATTGCGTTCTGCGAATTCTACTAGTAGGTCTCCTCTGGCATTTCTAGTACCAATGCCATAATCTCCTACTGCCTGGTCTCCCGCCTGCTTCTTCCCTTCCTTTGCATTAAAGTCTCCCATCAGTATTGTATACTGTGTTTTTACCCTACTCATTGCCGATTCCACGTCTTCCTAGAAGCTTTCAACTGAAGCGTCATCATGGCTGGATGTAGGCGCGTAAGCCTGTACCACCTTCATCTTGTATCTCGTATTCAGTTTAATTACGATGCCTACCACCCTTTCATTAATACTATAGTATTCCTCTATGTTGCCAGCTATGTTTCTGTGAATTAGGAGCCCCACTCCCAGTTCTCTTCTGTCAGCCAAGCCCCGATAGCAAAGGACATGCCCATTCTGTAGCACCGTATAGGCCTCATCTGTCCTCCTAACCTCACTGAGCCCTATTATATCCCATTTAACACCCTCTAGCTCCTCAAACAGTACAGCTAAACTTCCCTCACTAGATAAGGTTCTAGCGTTAAACGTTGCCAAGTTCAGGTTCCAATGGCGGCCTGTCCGGATCCAGAGATTCTTAGCACCCTCTGCTGCGTTGCAGATCTGACCGCTGCCGTGGTCAGTTGCTTCGCAGCTGCTGGGGACTGAGGGCCGTGAGTTATTTGAAGTATGCATGTGGGAGATAGTGGCCAGATGCTGCACCAGGATGGCCAATCCTTCTCTGGTGAAGGAGTGCGTTCCCGGCGGTGGTTACCGGTGAGGCCGCACCCCAGGTCTCGTAATGCAATGCAGTTCCATCACCACGCGGATTTTCTTTTTTTGTTATTCGGTTGGGAACTGCGCGGCACCGGGATTTGAACCACGGACCTTTTGCATGCGAGGCGGATGCTCTAACCACTACGCCATCGCTGCGTTTTCCCAGCATGATGATTACGACTGGTGCGAAGGTAACAGTAGTCTGGACTGCACATGATAAACTTGCAAAACATACTTGTGTAAATGAACATAGCCTTAATCTTTCTTTTTCTTATTATAAATATTAAATATTAAGCAATGCATTCATATTTGAGGAAAATGTTTTTGTTGCTTTATGACCACTGTGAAAGAAACAATTAGGCTATTTTTTTTTTAGATAGGTCACTCAGCCTTTGTATCCGTAATCAAAAAGAAGAAAAGCAATCCTGAAGGACTGGGGGTAGGGGTCGCATTTGGCAAAAAGTTTCGTACCTTGGCGAGCTCAAGGAGCAAATTAGGTTAAAGTTACACTTTCAAATTTTGCCCCAAAAATTCAGCACCTCTAGATTAGTGCGACACTGCAGATCGCAAAGCTTCTTTTTGCATTTTAGCCACATTGGTTCAGTAAAATTTTCTGAATTGTGTTATGCTGAATCCCTGGCTGTTAGTACACAATAGCCCTATCAATTGCATTCGAATCTGTGAGTTGTAGTAAATTAGTGCATGAATGGCAAGGGGAAATTGTGTTTTCTTTCCATGTGTTTTTGTGCTACAAGATTGGTGCAGTTCATATTGTGAAAGGGTAATTTGCTAATACATGAAAAACTTTTTCTGCGTGGTGTCCCTTTTAGGCAATATGAATCTCTGTTGTTCCCAAGTCTCTTTGCTGCTAGTGTGTAGAGAGTAAGTTACATGTGCCACTGAGAAGTGTGTGCTCGCGCCAGTTTTTAGAAATGCATGACATCTTACGCCGCATGTGTGAGGTTTTTTTTTTTTTAATTGTAAATTAAGCCCACAGGTTAGCAGGTATGCATATGAGCTATTAAGAGCAACTGCCCCGCAGTGGTGGTCTACTAGCTAAGGTACTTGGCTGCTGACCTGCATGTTGTGGGATCGAATGCCAGCTGCGGCGGCTGCATTTTCTATGGAGGCAAAAGTTTTGTAGGCCCATGTGCTCAGATTTGGGTGCACGTTAAAGAACCCCAGCTGGTCGAAATTTTCGCAACCCTCCTCTACTGCGTCTCTCACAATGATATGGTAGTTTTGGGACGTTAAACCCCACACATAAACCAAATTAATAGGAGCAACTTCTGCTTGTAGTAAGGGAATGTTGCTGGACCCGTTTTGTACCCCTGTGTTTGGAAACATCTGTTCCAGAACATAACCTGTCTCCTGTTTTCTCATCTCTTCAGCATCCAATTTCTCCTAAACTTCGCATTGCTTCATGTAGAGTACTATAACCTATTCACTGTAGAGTGTGTCTGCCTTTTTGAGCTTCCAGTATTCAGCAAGATTTAGTCACATGTGGTATAGGCTTTATTGATTACTTATGCTTCTTTGTTTCAATCAGGCTTAAAGCCATGAGCAGAATAAAAGTTTGTGGACTTGCATAATGCAAACTTGCATTTCTGGAGGCTCAGAATGTTATTTTTCACATCTGCATACCTTTATATCGTTCCTGCCATTTTCTTTGAAACCAGTCATGTTTCATGTATTTATACCTTGAAGGCAATTTTCACTT